>NW_008795194.1:9764006-9785516 GCF_000699145.1 Aptenodytes forsteri
GGTCTTCCTTTTTTCCCTTTTTAAAAATGAGGGTTATGTTTCCCCTTTTCCCGTCAGTGGGAACTTCACCGGACTGCCATGACTTCTCAAATACGATGGATAGTGGCTTAGCAACTCTTCCAATGAGATACCAAAGGAACCCAATCTCAGCAAAGAGAAGACCCTATAAATACCTGTACAAAAATACACCTGGCAGTAGAAAACTCTAAGCTAATAGGAAAAAGGCTAGAAGCTGAAAGTGTCAAATTCAGACTGAAAGTAGAGCTCATCGAGGATATGTAATTAGAGATTTCTAGTTGGGGAATTCTCTCCAAATGTAATGAGTAATGAGTAACTTTTCATGACATAGAGTTTATCTCTGGAAGAAGCTGCAAGCCTGAGGAAGTACGTACTTGATGAAACTGCATGGTCAATGCTATGCAGGACATCAGAGCAGATCATTGCAATGTCTTGCTGGGGCATTTCCATCTCATGCCGAGTGTCAGCTTGCCAGATTGTCTAAACTGCACATATACCAGTTCACATCCAGTCTTACTCTGAAGAGAAATAAGTTGTCTCCTGGCCAGGGAAACTCAGACATAGACTAGAGAGCACATCCTTGGAGTATATGTCCAGCTCAAAATAGCTCCCATGGACCCTTCCTATCTACTATATGCCATCTAAAGCAAGCCTCATAGTGTTCCATGCTTCTCCCTAATCTCATATACACTATGCCATTATCTACATGCTTCATATTCAGAGTTACACTGCAAAAAGCCACATCTGACTGGCTGGGAAGCAGCTGTGCCTGTGGTCAACATCTGCGAGGATCATGCTTGCACCCACAGCTTCTTTGGCAAGAAGATTTGCCAGCAGCAATATGAAGAAATAGCAGACATATAAAGTACAGACAGCTTTTTACAACTGAGCAGCGCTGGTTTGCATTAAGGATGTTGGAAGCTGCATGCAGACATGGAAATGTCAGAAACCAGCCAGGAATGGCCAGCTTTTGCGCCAAACTGCATGTGGTACTTGGGAGACTGTCTTGGTACCTCACATGGTCAGCAACCTTTTGCAGTTAGGGCTGCGTGCCAGAGCTTGACAAATGACAGACAACTTCCATTTCAGACTCTTCACTTACTATAGCAGCTGAAGAGCGAAAGACAGAGAGAAAGAGGGAGAGGAAGAGAGAGGACCAGGCAGGCACTATCTCCCTTCTCCCCACCATCCTTGGAAGCAGGCTTGGAGAGATCAGCTAAGAGCACATGTCCAGCTCATGGGGCAGAAATCTAGCTTCAGCACAATCTTGATGAGGATATCCTTGTTTCTATAGGATAAAGCAGGAGTGACCTGTGCCTAATGAGAGTATCCTGACATGTAGTCTGCAGTTTCTGGCAGACAGAGAATGAGAATTGGCTGCATCTGGTGCCCCAAGGGTACCTTCCAAAAGTACTTCACCTTGTCCTGAACTTTCCATCACACACAGAAGGGGAACTGCTCTCTGTTCACAGGGGTGGTCTCCTGCCTTGTTTGCTTGCAAAGCAGTGGTAATGATTTAATGGCGTGCTGTTTGTTGGTCTTGCTCGCTTTTCACAACTTTTCTTTGTAGTAAAATGAGTGGAATGGTTGTATCCTCCACCCTGGTCTTGCACCTAAGCTACCACCAAATGAGGATAGACTTGCCATAATCCATAGGATGACTTCTACCCTCTGGGATATAGGACATGAGATCCTGTATAGGAAGTGTTAACCTTCCAGGAAGATGGTTGCTGGAAGGTGGTGCTTCTTGCTCCAGCCACAGACTTGGCAGATACTTGGCAGCATCCTGGAAGGGATGGATCTGACTTTCCTTAATGTTCAGGCTGAGGGAGAGGTCTTTTATCCAAAGCACCTCCTTACCCACTATGGATTGTTATGTGCCATCCTGTATGATAGAGGTCACGCTAACTAAGCTGATCTTCACCGCAGTGATCAGCAGCAGTAAGAGCTGGTATGAGGTGCAGCAGGTGCAGAGGAGAGGCTGAGGAGTTCCCTCAAGCCTTGATTTTTATGTTGATCATGTTGGCCATGATCATGATCGTGACAAGGCAGATGTCAAGGGCACAGGGCAAACATCCTTGTGTTTTCAGAGTGCAATGTGCATAGACAGCTTTTTCACCACAGAGTACTCCTGCCACAGAGACTATAGTTGTACTATTAAATTGAACATGCCCAGCACCCTTCTCAGGCAGGGAGTGGCCCATCTCCTTGTGATTAAAAGCTCCTTAATCTCCAGAACATGGGCAGTCACATGCAGGTCACCTCTTTGGAAACTGTCTTGTCCCTTACCTGCTTCTGAACTACACCTGGGAATTGGTTGGGAGACGACTGCTTTGCATGTCTAAAGCCATGCTTTGGGCCATCCATCATAAGCAATGCAGGTGCAGTCCCTGGGTACGTTCCCTGGCACTGTTCAGTGTACTGGTACAGATGTACCCAACGTGTGTCACCAGCAGGCCTCGGGAGCTCAACACTACGACCATAGCCAGGTCCACACATGGTCCAGCACATGATCTTGGCACTGCAGGATGCATGTCATGGGCCCTCTAACAACATGGGCACAGCCAAGGGATTCCTCCTGTCGGCCCAGGCTCTGTGTAAGTGCACAGGCGAACAGGTGCACAGGACACCGGTTTTAACCCCCAAAACCCTAATGGCTTTGGATTTGATTACCTGGGAAATGTCCTTCTACGTGTCAGCAGGAGTACTGTGCAAGGAAGGCACTGTTGATGGGCCGTGCTGTCCAAGGGGCTTGGACACGAGGGTTCACTGTCCTTTACCCACCTCCTCAGAGTTACCAGAGCCCAGACATGTAATTCTGGCTGCTTCAGCATTTCTTCCTTTTCCCACCCAAGCCAGGGAGTGGGCAGGACAGGGGCTCCTCTTTTGTAAGAGCTAGCATGGACAATGCACTCAGGAAAACCAGGCTCTCTCATTAACCCCGGACAAGTCCATTTATGTGTCTGCACTCTTCCCTACCCTGCAGTAAAGCTGCTGGGCAGGAGGTGTTTCCATGTCTGCTAATACCAAGCTCAGCTTGGTTGGGCCCTCAGGTGCTGCACAGTGCAAGTAATCATAGCTTAAAAATGAGCTACCTGGTGCTGGTGGCTGTATCAAGGGTTACTGGTGGTCTTTGTATGTCTGGAGACATAAATAAAATAAAGCCACCTAAGGATAAAATTGCAGGGCATAAAACCCCCTTGAGTTCGTGACGGATCAGACTGTGTTCCCAAGGTCTGATGGGATCTGATGTGTCACATCGGTGGCAGCAGTCCCCAAGGCAGCCAGTCACATGGTGCTATCTATGAGGGATGATGGAGTCTGTTGTATAACAATACCACGTAAGATGGGCTTTGAAGAGGTGCTCTAGCAAACTGTATGCAACTTTATTTTCTTTTAAATAAAGGCGCTTTAGAATTGCACAAGTGCAGAGGAAACATCTGATGTTAATTCTTTCTTTGTACCATCAAAACTGAAAAAAGAAATTAAGCTTCACCAGCAAATAACTGAAATACAGCAAAGATTATTATATGTCAAATTACAACTTGCAGTAATCCTTCATCTCCACATTATGAATTCATAAAAGCAATTGCAGCATGTTTTTAATTATTAACTACCACATAATGGAGTAGGCAATACAATATACTAGAGTTTTTCTTTTTTTTTCCATATGGGAGATCTGAATTTAAATTCTGGATATGGCTACAAGTTAAAGCAAATTCTCAAATTTCCGTCTCACCTTTCACTATCCACACGACAAAAACCCAATTAAAAGGAATTCCTCCAGGAACGATTATGGCAGTGCTGATGCTATCTATTTTCAAGTGCAGATCAACAGATCCATGTGAAGGGATCTTGCACAGTGCTTGCATGAATTCCTCCAACGATTATGGCAGTGCTGATGCTATCTATTTTCAAGTGCAGATCAACAGATCCATGTGAAGGGATCTTGCACAGTGCTTGCATATTTAATGTCAGCAAACCACATCGCTCATACAGAAAAAATAAAAAGAAATCTGGTGACATCATTCATCTTCCCTGTCAAGTGACCTGCAACGCCTAAATAAATGGATATTTCATAACATGTATTTGTAACTAGCAATCAGAAACAGCTGGGGTGACGAGTACAATATTTTCCAGTCAACAACACCAGAGTCTAGTGGCTTTTTATTTTAAATTCTGTATGGGTTGAATACATCCCCCGTATACATCAATTACCTCTAAGTGAGATGGACGTTGGATGGGTATGACTATCAGTTAAGCTAAGGTGCTTTTTTATGACACTTGATTAGTCTAATGGAATCTGGGAGTGAATGGAAAGGATGCTCTTGTGATGCTCTCTGCTCTGAGGACCCCCTGCAGCATGGGGAGGACCTACACCATCTTTGCTGCCAGCTTGTCCCGTAGAGCTCGGGTGCGGTTCAGGAGTGTGGTGCAACCGCCTGAGCGCACACCGTGAACAAGGCACAGTCCTCCACCCCCTAAAGCCAGTCCCTTGCTCCACGCTGTGAAAAGCTGGGTTCACCATGCATCAGATGACAGCGGTGTATCCAGTCATTTCTATATTGGAAAAGAAAGACATATCTGTTTTTCTACTGTTTGTTTCTAGGTAAAATCCAGTTTGACTGTTTTAGATCAGTGGTGCTCAGTGCCTTTTGACATGTTACAACAGCAGAAAGGTAGAGATTGGCTCTGTCTCTACTGAAAAACAGAGAATGGAGCAAGAGTAACCCAGCCTGCCCTCACCCTCCACCTTCCACTGCTGGGATCTACCATCTGGAGATGGAAGACTAATATCTAACAATTACACCTCCTTTAAACAAAGAAGAACATCCTGTATTCAGCCCATATCCTTTCTGTGAACCCAGGTTTAGGACGCTGGGCTGCGCACTTCAACCTCAGCGCTAAAACCCAGCAGCCAGCAGGACTGCCTCTGCACCGAGTACGAGTCTGGCTCTTCTGTCGGGAACCCGCAGGGTGAAAACACAACTCGGTGCAAGGAAGGAGAAAGAAATGCAGACAAAGTGCATAAGTAAAAGTCGATACTTAACGACACTTTAAGTCTCATGATGTTTTTACTGTGTTTTTACACTGGAAGACAAGTTTCTGGGTTATAGGTGTGTGCAGATAGGATAAGATCAGCTGTATGGACCATGGAGTTCTCTGTGAACATACAGCCTGTGCCAGAAGATTATCTTCAACAGAAACAAAATAGTGACAAAACAACCTATGCTGATAACTCATGAATCTTTAGAAATATCATAGTAGTGTCCTCACAGCAATCTCACAAATCCTAGAGGTTAACCACCAGCATTAATTTTGCTTTTTGCTCACTAGGAAATAGATTTTAGGAGGACATTGCTGCCCTACCCCTGTGGCCCTGACAAAACCAGCATGGTTAAAAGCACGCTTCTCAAGATTAGGTAAAACATAACTCAGAAGAAACTCATAGAGCACTACAAGTTAAGGTGAAATCGTGGTTCTACTGAATTCAAGGGCTAGGTCCTCTTCTAGAAGGAACTCTGTATATCCACATACATGATTAGGGACTCCCGAGTGCTCTGGTAATAATAAATAAACAAATTTACTGATTTTGTCTGATTTCAACAGAGGAAGGATTTTACCTGACCTTCTATATACATTCATATATTCACAAATGTATCGACGTGTATTGTAAATTGGCACGAGACATCAATGCAATTTTTCTAGGAGTGTTCCTGAACACAAAATATTTTCAGAGCTAGTCCCTATCTGTAGACCCCACTTCTGTGGCTAAAAGGAATTAAAGATCTGTTTTAGAGTCTGACATTAGAGATGGAAGAGGTATACTGAACAGCTACTCCATCGCCCTTGGGCACACGAGGGAATTCTCATTGCACGTGTATTAGAGCTTTGTCGGGTGCAGCTGTAAGTGGTGCATAGAAAAGGTCTCCCATGCATGCCCAATGTTCCTCCACAATCCTACTGATCTCACTGTAAGAAAACTTTCCTGGACATCCCCCTGTTACTTTCCTCTGCTTTGTCCTACCTCCTACATACCTTATAGTGGAAACTTTGTCATTCATTTCTGCCAATACACTCCTATGAGTACTGTACCAGCCAAGGGGCTAATGGATAGCGCCTGGGGGTTTCTGGCCATGGGTCTGCCCCCTTCAGAGAAGAGACGCCCAGGTGGCCCCAGGCGCTCCCTTTTTCTTCACTTTGTGGAGACCAGGACTTGATTTAGGAAAGAAGTGGAGTTTGCTGGCGGGGCTCAGCATAGCTGTGATTTATCTCTGCTATTTCTGAGGAAGGTGTCTGAGAACACTAAATTCTGTATTAAATTTCCAGAGAACTGACACATTTCAAGGGCACAAGTGTGAATCCCTCCAGTCATTTTCACTGTAGTTTATCAAGAAAGAGTTTTCCTTAATGAATTTTTGCTTGTGAACTTGCTATGCTTTGATATAGCTAGTGAATTATTATCCCTCTTAATGGTAATTCTTGAGGGCTAAGTTTTGAGATATTAGAGATTATGCCCAGGATCAATTTTTTAAAAGGTGCTATGGTATTACAGTGTACTACCATTTCGTTACTTCAATTTTCTTGTACATACTGTATTTTACATGATTTCTCAAGCATTAAGATATGTTGTACAGTTTTAAACCTGCCTAAAGATGCACTCTAGTGCATAGGCAAGCCATTGGGGTTTTTTATACAGGAAATGTATTTGTTACCTAAACAGCTGAAATCTTTCCTCGTGCTTTAGAAGTTAGCTAGATGGGAAAGAGAAGCGCCCGTATACTCAGTCAGACCGAGCTCCTCAGAAGACCTTCTTCCAATGTGCTATTAGCATGCTGCAAAGAGCATCACGGTAGGACCTAAGCACATGTACGATCTAAGACCCGGGGATTTGGACTTCTCTCCCATGTGTGCTGAAATCCACCCAGCGCATTGTTAGTTCAAATCAGAAATACGTGCATTTTCAGCACGAGGAATGTCTTTTGTATCCCCCTAACCACGCTTCCTCCACGCTCAGACAGACCAAGTGCAGAAACCGATATTGCCAGGTATGAAGGACTCGGACAACAGAGGGCAGGATTGGGCCATAATGCGTACAGGACCTCTGGGTACAGTGTTAAACTTAGTAAAAGCAGCACGTCTGGACTGACTCTTTAGAGTTCTTTTTCTTTTTTTTTTAAAAGAAAACTGCCAGACAAAGCAATAAAGAACATTTCCTGTCTTTTACAACTTAATGTGGCTGCAGTGGCTCAGCTGTGCTGACATTCAGCTGGTAGTATGACAGGCTGGCTGGAATTCACCTCTTCAGGGTAGGAAGGTACCGGTGCTCCCCTGCTTCATCCCACCTTCCCCTCGGAGGGACTGGTAGGGTCTGCAGCTCTCATTGGCAGGGCAGAGGTTAATGGAGGAATTTGTTTCCTTTAAAATAGAGCGCTGTCAAAATTCAAAATTTAATAGAAGAGCCTAATGCTAGGAGAAGAGAAAAAGTGTCCGTGAGTCAGTCCCCTGCTCACTCAGAGGAACCAGCTGCTGGGGAAGGCAAAGGGAAAGGGGGGCAAGGCTGGAGGGATAGCCCCCAGGTCTGATTTTGCGAGAATAAGCAGGAGTGCCAGGAATAGACCAGACACACTAGCCCAAGATGGGCAGAAATGTTTAATTCAGTTTTATTCCTTTTGAATTTTCTGAAGCGGAGAAGCCCTAAGTCTTGCTCCTTCTAAAGGTGAGAGCAGCTGATATTCAGACTCAGTGTTGCAAGGGACAGTATTTATTTGGGATTGTCAAGGCTTGCAGGCTTGTCTGGAAGTGCAGCTGAAGGGATGGAATATGGAGGATCCAGCTTCTTCAGGTCCAGAAAAGCTGGCAGTGCCCAGGAAAGGTACAATCTGTGATGCTAAACCTACCCGAGGTGGGTTGCTGGTCTCCCAGGGACCAGCATTTGCCCTGACTAGTGTCCCAACACCACCGCACTGCTGGCCTGTCAATCAGTGTAAAAGCAAATCTCTGCAGCGCACTGACATCCCAGACCTGAGCTGTGCACGAATCCAGAGGGGTGCAAATTAACCGACAATAATTTGCTCAGCCAGAAATAATTACCTTTCATTGCACTTTTGCGCGGAAGGAGGGCAGGAGCCAGAGGCGGTGGGAGCCAGGCGGGTGCACATGGAGGTGCTCTGCCACGGGTGGGCTGGAGCTGGCTCTGCGCAAGGTGGGCACTGCACCCCGGCACCGCTGCCCCACCAGATCCCAGGGCTAGGCGGGGTAGTCTGTGCCTTAAAATGGCACCACTAGCAAACTGCCTCCACACACCCCTTTGTTCTTTTTCTACATTACATGCTGCTTCATTCGATGCCGCAGTTAGTAGAAACACTACACTACAGTGTCACTTCTCCTATCAGTGAAAAGCCCATCCAGCCTGGCAGCTGGAAGCAATTTTTGTAGGAAATACAGATTGGTTGCTCTCCTGATAGAAAACATTCAAAGAAAGGAAGATACGCAGGGTGCAGGGCTTATCAGTGAAGGCTGCTATGCTTCACAGCACCAGCCACTACTGCTGAGCTCAGAGGGGAGCAGAATATAAAGAACAGTCTTCAGAGAGGTGAGAACCTTGGTAAAAAGAGAGTTTCTTCTCTTCAACCCAGAATGAATCAGCTGGGAGGCACTTCTCACCGAGAGGACAGACAACCAGGTTCTCCTGCCAGCACTAAGACCTCTCCTGTCTCTCACTGGAAACTGGGTTCACCGGGATGAGAGCTCACTATGAAGGGAAAGGACTCCCCTAGGGAAGAGCTTGGGTTGTGGGCTTTCACTTTCCCACCTGGGACATGAGAAGGGCACTCCATGTTTCCCAGAGGTGGTGGAAACCAGAGATCAGCACAATTGGAGGTCCTTTTCTTTTAAATCAAAGACTGTTTTAACATTAGAGGGAGTGAGAAGCTTGGCCGGCATTGCTGCAAGGAAGGTAAGATCCCTGCACAGACTGAGTAGTGGAGGTTGGTTTGATCTTGCCTGGTACCCAGACTTTTTGTTAACTGCCTTGTTGATCTTTTTTTCGATGAAAGAGGGCATTTCCCCTGACACTGCTCTACAACCTCTCCTCTCTACTTCTGTTTGCTCCATGTCCTCCCGCTGTGACCCCTGCACAAAGGATGCGCTGAGAGCTTGCCCAGCCAGATCAAACTAACAAGGAGTAGCTGTTACCGTTTTGCTCAGAAAGATGCCATGCTAACTTCGCAGGCTAAATGGTACAATGCGTGCTTACGAGTACCACTGTCGGCAACCTGTTCCTCACCCACTGTGGACAACCTGAGTTATACACCATGGATCCTGGCACTATTCCTAAATATCTTCTCTCTAAGTCCAGTCTAATGAAGTCGATAGAGTATTTAATGTTTCCAGTTTAGTACGAAATTCAACTTACTTTGCCTTGGCTCCTAATGTGTCTGGTGGGATGATACTAAGGGTAGATACTGAAGCTATACTTTACTAGACGAGCACCATGGCTAAGCTCAGCTGTGGTACAAGTGTGTACAGCTCCAGTGACTCATGCTGATAATTATGGTGCATGTCACATCAGCACCTGCATCTCTGTGTGCCTCCGAGGAATGTCACCTTGCATGTGCCTCAGCAGTGGGCTTCACCCTGCTCTTCTGCAGAAACGATGATTGGGGGGAGTTATTAAAGCTCATGAGGTTGGTCAGCAGGGAAGACTGAGAAAGCGAGGCTGTGAGCTTTCCTCTGCCAGGCAGTACGAAGTGAGACTTGTGCCCATCAACGATTTGAGCGGCTGGATTCCTGTGGCAGCTCTGAGTGTTGGAGCCTGCAAACTATTGCAGATGGGCAAGTCTGTCTTAGTTCACACTCTCATTTCTTTCACTCACTGCCTAGACACAACTGTGACGAAGAAGGAAATGATCCTTCTCTGAAGGATCCTTCCCTGAAGGATCATTTGGTATGAACCAAAAGTTAGGAGTGAGGAGTAATTACCTCTTGGCAGAAGGGGACACCCCTCTCTAAAGCTGATCTCCCTCCATTGACACTGTTAATTCACTGCCTCGATTCCTCTCAGCTGTCCTCACTCTGTGGCACTCAGGGTTATGGCTGGAACTTCATCATGCTGAAATGTCCCCACACTTTGAGGAGTTTTAAATATAAAACTTGTTCCTTCTGTCTCAGTTTGGCACCCAGCGATGATAAATTCAGAGATGTTTCTGGGAAGGCAGCCAGTGCTATCGAAGCCCAAGAAAAATCAATCTTCAACAAAGAAATAAATTAAATTCTGTCACTATCTATCAATATTTGCCTCTGACTCCACATAACAATTATATGAAAATGGACCGTTTGCTTTAAATATGGAGAAGAAGGGAATTACACACAGATATGTTTTGGAAAAAGAGAGATCTTTTGCAGCACAGAGCTATTCCCAGCCTGCCATATGATATCCTCGTAATGGGCACTGCAGGAACAAACACAAAGTCAGTCCTAAAGAAATATAGCACTGTCACCTTCAAAGTCTTCGCACCTATAGAAATAATCCTCTCAATTTTTCAGTGCTGTATTTTATTAAAATTTCATATTGACTTTATAGCCTAAATAAAGTGAAAATATAGCACATGCCACTTAACTAGGACAGCAACACCAGTGCGCCATCTCTTAGTGAGTTGGCACAGCACAGTGAACAGCGTGGATTCATGCTCCATGAGAACAGACTCAGCCAGGTGTCCATGAGCAACTGCTAAACGTAAAGATACTACCTCTGGCTCAGGAAGTCCCTGAGCTGCAGATTGCTGGAGGCTGGGCCAGAATATATTCAGTTCAGGGAGGTGAAACTACACATTGTCTTGTTCTCACATGCTTTTGTGGAGATCCGCTGTAAGATAGTAAAAGAGGCAGAGTACAAGGCTAGACAGAGCTTTAGTCTAACCCAGATGCCCACGCTCATGTTCCTCAGAGAGATACTGCACTTGAAGACGTGTTCACTCCTGTACCAGCCATGGAGAAGCTAAGTTTTACAGATCCACCCAACTTCTGAGGGCTTCCCACTGGCTATATACATATTACCTCTACTACTGTTCATATTTGCATGTTTAAATTACATTTCCCCATTAAAATATAGATCTAAATTTTATTTCAAACCTTCCTCTTTACACATTGTGGGGTATATGTTTCATCATTCATCTGATCTCCAAACTGCGAAAAATGTGTTGTTCCTCAGGAGAAGATTAGCAGATAGGTTCTCCTGTGTCCCTGGCCCAGATCTGTGACCACATCTATCCATTTTTCTGTCTTTTCTCTTCTTTTTCTGGGCCTTTTTCTCATTCTTGAGGGAAGAGGGGAGGGTCTTGTCTTTTTTTTTTTTTTTTGGTGCTTGTTGAAAACTCTGATGTCCTCTGGCTTCCTGCTTCTCTTCCTTCTGGTGACGCTGTGCTCCTCAGCACTGCCTGTCCATAGAGACGACATAGTGTTGAGGGCCAAGGGTGCCTATGGATGGATGCTCATTGAGGCTTAACAGAAAAGGGTTGGGTCTGAAGCACAAATGTTATGTGTGAGCTGTATATAAGGGCTGCTTCTGCAGCACCTGTGTTGGAGCTACAACAGAACACGCAGATGTAATGGGGAGCACAGATCCGTTTGTTCAACCATAAACCCAGTAACTTCTCCTACTGCCATAACAAATACAAATGCTCCCCTGAGCTGTTATATGATTTCACCATAACAACCAGATATACCTTTGATGCAGTTGTATTACTAAACACTTCAGCTGTCAGGAAAGAGAGGGGTGGAGAGGGAACTGGTAGAGGTCTCATATCTCGCACCTGTAACAGGTTCTGGCTTGTGTGAATTTCTTCTTCTTCACAGAACATCTGACAAAACACAGCCTGAGGTAATCCTCATCCCCTTTCTGTATTCTGTAGCACCATTCAGCATTTTCAGTAAGATGGCTTTCTGTAACACCAGTCAGCACTATATCCAAGGCTGCTCCCTGTTGTGTTATATAGGCTGGGCAAGAGTGCAGAGCCAGGTATCTCTCTCCTGTTCCTCTCAGTCCCCTGTTTATTGTATTATCATGGTTAATTGGGAAGTCTAGATATAAAAATAAATAATTCCTCACTGTCCAAAAATAGGTCAAGAAAACCACTGGGCGTGCATAAGAGGGAGCCAGCTTTAAAGCACTGACTAAAAGTGATGAGGCTCCAAATTCATGTGTTGTAATTCTTGATGCAAGCAATGGTGACAGTAATTATAACCACAGTCCTTCAAATGCAGTCAGGTCTCGGGGCTAGCCTGCCAGCACACTCAGTCACTGGGCCTGCTTTCGTGCAGAATATTTATTCAAGTTTTACCATGAAAATTCACAGTGTCCTCTGACATGCCCACACTCCCCCTCCTGAGGTGAACCTCCCCAGACGGCGGGATGCCGGCTTCTCAGTACTGCAGAAGGGAGTCATACCATTAAAAAAATGAATCCTAGGTGGGCTTGCTTAGGGGACGCAAACTGGCTCAAATGCTGACTCCAGCTGCTTTCCTTTATTATTGGACTGTATGTGTTACCACCTCCACCAGTAAGCTTTTTAGCTGTGTTATTCCAGTTTTCCTTCTGGAGCCGAATCCCAGCAGCGCACACGGGTTATACCCCCTTAGCAAGCTGTACCCCTGCAGCCCCCCAACCTCCTGCAATGCTACTGAAGGCCGCTGTTATCAACAGCCAACGATCAGCAAAAAGTTAACGATGCAATGGTCAAATGTGGGGGCTGTTAGCATTTGTGTCAGATACAACAATGCAAAGTCAAATGTGAGGGCTGTTAGCATTTGTGTCAGATACAACAGGAGGCTGGGTGGTTTTGGCTGAAGGCTCCAGGCTCCATTGCAGTGTAAATAAAGCACATGGCTACTCATCCAAACGAAGACGAGTGCTAATGGCTAATAACCACATCTGTGAGTATTGAGCTTGGTGTGATCAGCCACCAGGAGGAGCCAGTGTAATAGTCAAATGTGAGGGCTGTTAGCATTTGTGTCAGATACAACAGGAGGCTGGGTGGTTTTGGCTGAAGGCTCCAGGCTCCATTGCAGTGTAAATAAAGCACATGGCTACTCATCCAAACGAAGACGAGTGCTAATGGCTAATAACCACATCTGTGAGTATTGAGCTTGGTGTGATCAGCCACCAGGAGGAGCCAGTGTAATTTATTTCCAGGCTAATTAAGGCATGAGCTTTCAGGTCACACAATTAGTTTGAAGGGGGTGGAGCAGGGGGAGATGCTGTCTGGCTTCTACCTCCTTTTCCCTTGGAGCGCCTCGCAGATTGGTTTTGTTTTAAGCACTCGCCGAGGGTTTCATGTTAGAGACCTGCCATTCTCTGAGGCAATGCTTCCCAGCTTCCTAAACAAGGGTGCATCAGTTCTTGGGTACTGACTGTGGTCCAGGTGTTCAGAAGTATTTGTCACACACAGTGATGACAATGCATAGCAAGGTCAGGAGCTAGCATTGGATCATGAATCAAAGCCACCGAAATGAAGGTGTCTCAACCTTTTCCTTTTTGTACTCACAAAAAATTTAAGCACAAAAAATTTAAGCACAAAAAATGCGTGCTTAAATCCAAGTCTTGGCTTAACCTCATTTCCTTCATACACTCCCAAAGAAAATGAATATAAAACTGTAGTGTATGAGAACAGGATACTGTTATTTTAAATAATTTGAGCATTCTAGAGATGATTCTTGTTGTTTTGGGGGCTACCAGAAACCACCTGAGCAGCAAAACATGAACAGCAGGGTTGTTATCTATATCTGATAAATATCAGATATATTTATATATCTAAATCTACACATTTGCAGATTCAGTTAACACAGTATTTGATTACATATTTGCAGATTCAGTTAACACAGTATTTGAGGTCCAGCCATGCCTCTGCGCCTCCTTTAAACTTTTGGTTGAAGAGGGAAAAATGTGTAACACTAATGAAGACAATTTCCCCACTTCATGTTACTCGTTGTCAGGTAGAGAGTAAGTTTTCTTGGCTGCGGGCGCAGCATTACAGCAGGGATGGCTCTGGTCCCCCAGCAGCGCTTCTGGTGTTTGCTCTGAGCCCTAGCTCAGAGTGCTGATGCACTGCTCCTCTTAGCATACATGGGACTTCCACCAAAGATCTCATTTTTGGAGAAGAATCAGATTTTTACCGGTTTAGTTGTTCTCAGGTTTTGAACTCATGTGGGAAAACAACCGCGAGTCAGAGCTCGGCACAGGCTGAATTGTACACAGGCTGCTGGGGCACCCACAGCTCCGGCCACGCGTGGCCTCCGGGCACTGAGGAGCGGCCAGAACGTCCCCATCCTCATCCAGAGCCTTCAGCACTTTCTGGAACAACATGATTTAGGTATGTGCTTTAAGGAGTGAGAGGTTGCATTTATTTTTAAGTATTTTGCTCTACGGAACTTTTTGGATATTTTTCTTTCTCAAAATGTGTTTTATGACACTTTGGAGTAGCTGGAATGATTGAAATGCTGAAGAACAAGGGAATGTATGACTCCATGGGATTATTTTTATATGCTGAGTTACATTAATTGTTTCAAAGACAAAGATGCCACTTGTGGTTTAAGGAAACCTAAACTTCAGATGACTTAAGGCTGGGATATTGTATGGGAATGCCGCTGTTGGGAAGCGCCTCCATATATCTGCTATTGGCCACTGCCAGGAAGGATACCAAAAAAGCCATTGGTGTGTATTTATATACCTTTGTGCGTCAGGAATACCATCCCATAAGGACCTTCCTTTTCCCTGTGCTGTTGGACTGCCCTCTTGACTGACTAGACAGGCCAGTCCCCTAAAGCCTATTTTTATTGTGCTCCAGTTCTCTTTAATGAGAGTTCTGCATTTGGAAATCACACAGGACCTATATTCAAAACTGAAGTGACCAGCCACAGATCCCAACCGAGCTGGCTCTTGAGAAGGTAGCCAGCAAGGAGGCGGAAATTAGGCCTGAAGTGGTCATACCCTGGCTCACCATGGATGGTGGAGGGCTTGTGGAGCAGAAGGGTCTCTGACCACAAATCCGTATAAATCCAGCATTGACTGTTATACTGTTGTCCTGGGTCTCAATTTGGGAGGAGGTGGAAAAAGAAGTTTTGTGATTAAATACAAACAGAAGACAGATTTTGCAGAAATTGCACATTTACATCCTTGGCCATGAAAAACCAGTGTGGTACCCCAGCTCCCTGCAAGCAGGGGGGCAGCGGGGGCAGCCCAGCCCTCGGCATCGGGCACCTCCCTGGGGATGGGGCCGGGCTGAGACCAGGCCAGGACATCAGACCTAACACCTGCAGGACCTCGTTGTTGCTGTGGCAGGGACACCACTCAGACTCAGCTGGCATCCATCATCTTTTCATAGCTGCCAGGATTTTATTAATATAGTTGCTGCGTCTCTTCTATTTCACAGTGGCAACTAACACGTGTAAATATATGATTATTTGTGTAAATGCAGTAAGATGCTTTCTGAATCACAGCCGAGGAGAGCTGAGGAGTTATCAATATCATATCCCTAAGAAATACTGCTCTGGGGATATGTAGGTAAACAGCTGGGGTCATTCTGCACAGTGCAGGGCTTATCCCCGAAGCATCACATTGCAGAGTACCTGAGAGGCAGAGAAACCTGGTGCCTGGAGCTCACCTCCATCCTGGCCTGGCCGGGGGGGAACAGCGCTGTCCGCTGCATCTCTTTAAAGGGAAGAACACGGTTTCCTCAACTCTCAGCTGAGAGAAACCCCATCTGCCCTGTCCTAATCGTGCTGTCTTAATCATATTAAGGCCCTCTTCCCCTTCTCCAATGCAGCAGAGGTTTTAATGAGCTAAAGTGGAGTCAAGTGAATACTAAATGAAATGTTTAGCTTGCTCAGGTTTAAAATACGTTAGTGCTTATTATTTGAAAGCTTTGTGCAGGAGCAATCATTACATGAAACATAGTGTGGTTTTGGTCTATTGTGCTGAGTTGAAAAAGTAGGTCTGTCCCTCTGCAAACAGTAAGTCACGGGGTCACTTCCCAGTGTTAAAGACACCTTTATGGTGCATCCGACAGTATGAGAGAGAAATCATCTTGGCTTTACAGTGAAAGGGAAAAGGAGTTTATTACACCGCATCATCTTTACAAGCACTGTGTATGGCCCTGGTAGGATTCTCCCCAGAGGAGCAGGAGGACATACTCTGAAGTATAAAGTGACGCCGTTTGCTCCAATGCCACGAATACTCCTGTACGAGTGTGGCTGCATTGCACGTACTAGCAATTTAGGAAGTCCCTGTTGCAGGCCAGCTCTGACACACACTCCTTTGGGAATGCAGAGTGCTGCAGCACAGCTGGCAGCTGGATGCCAGTTTTGGATCTTCCTTGCAAACCATCTGGGCGTGGTGGTGGCCCTTGGCCCTAAGCAGCCTATTGTGTGCAGCTGTAGGGGAGTCAATAGCTGGGGTTCACACGCTATTCCAGCAGATGTTTCCATAAGCTGCTTCCTCCTATGTGAATGTATTGATGTCTAAGTCCTTGGCTGGGCTTGGCCATGCAAAGGCTCAGTAGGTTTCCAGCTATTGGCCTAGCTGTGCTTTACTAAGAGCCACTTTCTATTTCCTCTTAGACCACAACCTAAAAAGAAATGGGCCCTTATTTGGATAATATTTTATTTGTGACCCAACAGGTTTTGGTGATGACAGAGTGGTCTGCCTGGAGCAGGGTCTTCCTGACCCCGGCACAGAGTGAGAACATTCCCCACCTTCAGAGGGGACACGGTGTGGGACCACTGCATCTTTGCCCGAGACACCTGGTCCGTCACTCTGACTCCCTCAGACTTCTCATATTTACAGTTGTTGTTGCCATTTATCTAGGTTTGCGGATGTTTACTGTCAAATACTGAAGGTGAACAAGACAGATGGAAAAGAGTGGAGCAGATCAACGTTTTTTAGGAGCTAGTACAGAAGCCTGGTCTGCTTGGTCTTAATATCCACTGCCTTTGAGAAAGTGATACACAGCTTTGAGAGCTGTGCTGCAGAAGCTCTGACATTCTTAAAAATAGAATAAAGATGATATAATAATTAAAATACAATCATTTTAAATTGTCCTTTTCAACAAATTAACAGTCTTTTATGGCTGGAAGATCGTTATCTTAAGTAATTACCCTGTTATCCTAGTGACAGACTGATGGTGACCTTTATACTGCAAGTGAAGTATGCAAATTAGTATTTTCATTAAACATTAAATAACTCCCTTGGGAGGAAAAAATGTTACTTACTGTTCATTGGCTATTAAAGTCTAACGATATGATTTACCACAACTTTGTTTTCCACCTCCAAGGGCTCTGGAGGAGAAGGGATTAAAGCTTGGTTTGGAATTTGAGGCTTAGACGTGTGTAGACAGGTCAAATGAAGTAAAAAGAAAAAAGCAAAACAAATCCCAGTTACTTCATCCCGTGTTCAAAGTGTACATTCTCTCTGACAGAACATTGGTATGTCAGTAAAAAGTCTCCAGGCCCACACTTTCTAGTCCCCCGAGCACCTCAGAGCCAAGAGGCAGCCTTCCCATTAACTTAGCCTAATTCTCACCACCGATCCTTACTTCACACCAACTTACCAGCACGCCCCAAAACTCTCAACCATGGCTAGTTCTTTTGCTTTCAGCAGTTCACGTGGACCTTGCACGCTCTCCAAACCAGCCTTGTGCCGCTCAGGCTGAATCAGGGTCAGAGGCAACAAAATGCTGATAAGTAAAGCCTGCAGGAAAATTCAGTTCACCTGATGGACAGATGCAATGGGAACACTGGAGAGCACGCTTCCAGCACAGCGGGAGTGACGGAAGTTTACTGAGTTATGTCAAAAGTCATTAGGAATAAGGCCAATAATACAGGCTTTAGGAATAAGAATTACTCTCTTTATTTTTAATGATTCCTGTTGTACAAAATGGCTTTCGGTAACAGCGCAAGCTATATAGAAAGTGAAGCAGAGTTTGTCAGTGGTAGACAGGCTTAGTCCTTAAGTGTTGCCACTCCTACAGATTTCTACAGTTTAAACATCTTTTTGGAAACTTCTGCCATTGCATTAAAAGGGATCTCAGTAGGAATGCACTTTATTAAAGATATCCCGACATCCATACTGAGAAAAGCAAGAGTACTCAGGCTTCTGGGAAGCACCATGAACTACACACAAGGGAGCTACAACTGCACCCTGAAAGAGCTGACTTATTCCTCCCAGCACCAATCTTGGGATGTGGGGGACCACATTGCACTGCAATATATAAAAAACCAAAATATTGGCTCCATATTATTTGGTGTTTTGTGCTGAAGATAAACCAGTAAATAGATTTCTCTGAAATGATTCCGTTAATACACTCATAGTCTCATCCAATATGAGAGAATCTGGGTGCCTGTGTGTATGTGTTATATTAACACTGGAAAGTTAATTTAATTTGCTTTTCAAAATATTAAAGTATCAACAGTCTGAACAGCGGATGCCGATGCAACAGCTTTAGAAAGCATATTCAACTGTTAATCACTTTTTATTTTGGAACAGCAAAGTTTCCCGGCCCATTAAACTACAGTCAATATGTCCTTTAAATAAATAAACACACACACACACATTATTTTAATTACTTAACACCTCTCTAGTGGGCTGTAGGAAAACTCCACTTTTCAAAATTTTGTGACAGTTACTACAACCCACCATTAAAAAAAGGTTTATTTTCAACGTATCAGGCTGTTAGTACAGAGTTACTGTTGTGTGCAGCCGCTTTAGAAGACTGAGCTAAGCAGATGGGAGCTGCACCCTCGTCCATTGAATTGAAGGGAGAAATACTGAAGCCTTGGTCACCAAAAGCGTATTTATATTACAGTGGGATCCAGTCCGCTTAATTTAAGGAAGTTCTTGTAGGCACTACATCTCTGAAAAATCGTTAGCCATCTAAATTAATCTAGATTATTACTTGTTTTCCTTTTAGAGCCAATGGAGAGATATTTGCCCAATGGTGATTAGGGAAATGAGTTAGGAGAAGAGGAAAATTTGGTCTTCTGGTCTTCGCCCCCAGGGCAGGTCCCCCCCAGACCTCCCTCAGCCTGACGGAGTGGTCCAGACTATTACAGAAAAGGTCACCATCACCTTGACATTCAAGTGCCTGTTTTGAAGACAAAAAGTAATGGAGAAGGCACCATTTTCATTGGCTAATCTGTTCTAATCTTATTTGCACGTGTTGTTAAAATAATATTCATTGCTAATAAGGCTTTAACTCTTAGCTTTTCTTCCGTGTTATTCTTGTCTCTGCTAGATTAAACAGCTCTTAGTTTCCAGTGTTTTGTTCCTCTGATAATGCTTATATACTGTAATCAAGTCATCTCTCAAAGTAAACTAAACAGATCCCTGTACATCTCAGTATACTGAAATAGCTTGTAAGGCAGGAACAAATGATGCACGAGAAACTCATGTTTGTCTCACAGAGAAAAAAGGCAAAATGTAAAACTGAGCTTTTCCACATTTTCAGGTTTATTCAGAATTAAGAAAAGTTGGGTTTTTATTATTATTATTACTACTGCTACTACTGCTATTCTTGTTGCTGTTGTTAAGCATATAGACTGGTAGTTTCTTGATTGATCCTATCACCCAGAACCGCAATCGCTCATTCCAGAATAAACATATTCTAGAAAATATTATTCAGTCTGGAAATGCTAAGAAGTAGTCTAAAAATGCAAATATGCATTTTCCAAATAAATGTTAGTTCATGATGTTTTCATGTAATGAAGTTGTACTTTAAAGAAATAAGATTGCTTTTTCCTAAATAACCTCATTTAACTTCTGCTTTCAAGCAAAGCTATGTTAATCCTTTGTTGTTATTATGTGTCCAAAATTCTTAAGAGACGGAAGATTCCTATCAGTGCTTGGCACTTTGTCACAATAGAGTTGGTGTAAACTTAAACTCAGAAAAACAGAAAAAGAAAGGAGAGTATTTGTACCAGGGCTACCGTTGTTCCCACCAGACAGGTAATACCCCTTTGTCCACTAAGGCGACACCAAACAAGTGGACAAAGGGGACCTGCGCAGTGGCCGTTGGGCTCTGCTAACAGCGGCTGAGTTTCAGGTATTTGTTAGCAGGGGAAACAGGCTGGCCGCTGGAACTGGCCGCTGTACCTGCGATACTCCCTCCATTTTCAGAGTGCGTGGTGCACATCTCTATCCTTCCATTTCATGTTGTGGGAGGTTCCTTTTGGAAGTTTTGCTCCAAGATCCGGGCAATCTATTGTTCAGATTCGAGAGAGAGAATTACTTTCAAATTTCAGTAATTTTAACTTAAATTTCTACAGTTTAAACGTCTTTCTGAAAACTTCTGACATTGCATGAAAAGAAATCTCAGTAGGAATATATTTTATTAAAGATATCCCAACATCTGTACTGAGAAAGGGAAGGGTGCTCAGGCTTCTGGGAAACACCATGAATGACACACAACAAGGGAGCTACAGCAATTGCACTTGAGTAACAATTGATTTAAGTAATTTTAACTTAAATCTACAGGTGGGCCATGGTTTTACCTCGAAGTAGTGTAAAGGACTACTTAGGCAGAGCTAAGGTAAAAGCATTTGCCTTGTGTGGTAGCATCTCATGTATGACCCATGGTCTTCATCCACTCCATGAATGGAGGCACTGCAGGTGGACAAAGGGAAGGAGCATCACGTGGTGAGACGAGGCTTGTGGTGGGCTCACGGTCAGAGCTTCCCTGCTGCCAGCCTGACACCGCCTTCCCATTCCTGTTTTCCACTCAGTCCCGTCTCCACCTCATGCTCCCCTTATGTATGCCAATTCAACTGACATGGCCGGGTTTCCAAATACCACTTTTTTGTGAAACACTTTCCATTTTTTAAAGGATAGGATTTCACGGGGTGTTACACCCAACAAAGCCAGCAAGGTGGAGCAGGCCTAGAAGCAGGTTCCTTGGCTGGGGCTGGTGATCGTAGGAGTGGCCGTACTAATATAACCTGATAGCAAAGTGCCTAATACCTGGCTGCATGCCCGGTAAAAGCTTAGGATTGCAGAGGAGAAACAAATAAATACAAAAATTAAACCAGGAAAAGGTCAGAAAGGCAGTATTCCTCACGTGGCCTGGTGGTAGCCTGAATCCTTCAGATGCCAGCTACTGGAAGAGGTGCTGGCTAGGGGGAATCTCCTCGTTCTCCACAGTGGCTTTATCTGGGACAGCGGTTCAGTCATCAGTGTTGGGTATTCCCTCTTTCTCACCAGCAGTGATAGCCTCCAGGGATCCAAATGTCCAGCCATGGAGTATCTGCTACACTCTGGAACAAGGCAGACATCCCAGCTCACAATGTCACCAACCCATTCTAGGACAGACAGACCACCTTACCATCTCTACAGCACATACTGCTGTGCTTGGCCTTCTTACAGGTGCTTTTCAGGTCCCTTTGGTGTCTGTGCTAAAACATCAATACGGAAATGGGATACAGGCTGGGTTACTACATGTACTGCCG
>NW_008795194.1:9785732-9789999 GCF_000699145.1 Aptenodytes forsteri
CTGTGTCACTACATGTACTGCCGCCACAAGAACTGCTACAGAGTGGCTTTTCCCCATAAAACCAGTAGGCCCAGTACCTCCGCCCAGCTCCAGTTTGGATGACAGTAAAAAGAACAAGGCAAACCCAAACAATGTGTAAATGAGCTACCGTGAACGTGACTCTGACCTGTGGCCCTGGTTAGGCAACTAAATTTTTTGAACAAATGTAATCTGACAGCAGGGCTTTATCCCAGATCAACATTTGTGTAGTGGAGAACTTGTATTTTTTTTTGACCTGGTGCTGGGACCCTGCAAGCTAAAAGTACCAACCACAGCCTTGCAGAGAACAATTATTTAAGGTGAACAAGCCACTGAGGCTATCCCGAAACCTGCTCTGCTGCAGATGAAAAAGCAAAATCCCTTCTGCTCACCCCAGGAGACGTCCAGGGCTTGATTCAGTTGCCTAAACACAAGTGCGTCGTGCCGCTAGAGACACCACCAGGCACCTGAGATATTCACAGAGGTATGACACAGAACCTATGATAGGTACATGTGCTGCTGAAGTGACATCCAAAGGGTAGGTCAGATACCCTAGGTTATCCCAAAAGGTGCTGATTATATCCACCTGATTGATTGGTGAATTGTCAAACACCTAGTTTGCCTAGTCACTGGCCAGCTGCATCACTCTCCATGAAGTGTGTTGACTAGGGGGCATGATTCAGTTGCCGTCACATGAATACATAGAGCCATTTGAGACACTCCGGAATAGCTGCCTTGAGTTACTGATTCAGACGAGCCTAGGTCTTCTATGGACTCTAGAAATGTTGGTCGGAAGGGACCTCCAGCAGCCATCTGGTCCAGCCTGAACATCCCAAGCCACAATTCATGGCCACTGTCGCTTGTTATATTATCTGATGCTAGTGAAGCTAAGAGAGGAAAAGGAACGATTCTCCTCCAATGCCACTTCTCCCTGGAGCAATGGTGTAACAGCACAGCCTGTAGCAGACAGCCTGTGAAATGCCACGTTAACTCTCTCAGAACAGAGCACATGGACATTGTATGTTGTCTGAACCTTTTTTGATGTGGTAAAACCAGATTTAGCTTAGGCATAGCAAATACAGCTATCTAAGCTACATTTAAACACTGCACCTACAGCAACCATAAACTTCACAAACTGCTGTCCTCCCTTCAGCTTTGCCAGAAAGATTAAGGATTTACTCCATGATATTTTCTTCCCATACCTATCACTATGCCCTGGAGACCAACGACATGAACCCCATACACTGCTGGAAATCCCCATGTCACCTATACTGTCATAACAGGTAACAGTTGGTGCTGCAGAGGCCTAAGAAAGATTAATTACTCCATGATATTTTCTTCCCATACCTATCACTATGCCCTGGAGACCAACGACATGAACCCCATACACTGCTGGAAATCCCCATGTCACCTATACTGTCATAACAGGTAACAGTTGGTGCTGCAGAGGCCTAAGAACATAAAAATGGCCACACAGGTCAGGCCAAGATCCATCTGGTGCAGTATTTTGTCTCTGATACGTGGCCAAAAGTGGATGCCTAGGGAAAAATTTGCAGACTATATAAAAATAATAAATAGTGGTATTTTCTCAGAATAAACACCAGGCCTGCCACCACTGGTGGCCCGGGAACTTCCTGAGTCAGAGGAGATATTTTTGGATTTAATACTAGCACATTACTCTTTATGGACAGTTTACACTTAAATCCATGCACATATAGACACCTCTGATCCAGATTGGTTAGAGCTAAAAAGTGTGATCTTGCAAGTCCCTGCCCAACTACTCCAAGTAATCTCTTCATCGTTCCAGATGAACATTGAACCAGGAAGCATACACAGATGTTACGGTTCAAAGCACTAGGAAAAATGCAAGCAGTGGCACGTTCTTTGAACCCTACCCCACATCTACTCAACGTACATTTACAGATATTGAGGCCAGAATAAATCCATAGATCATCTAATTGATTTCCACTCTAAAAAATAACAGTATCCAATAATTGTATCCAATCATTGCACCTATTATTTGGAGTGTGGAGTCAGCTTGCACATTAAAACCCTTTAACGTAAGTTTTTACACCTGAGCTAAGTATCTAAATTTGTGCTATAGTCATTGCCAATGCAGCTAGTACACTCCAGGAGTCTGGGGGTGCTATTCAGCTCACCCTGATGTAAAGACCTACATCTGCTGAGCTGAGCAGCTCTCCCAGCCCCACCAGTGAAATGGACGACATCGCACTACCACGAATGACAGCTCATGAAAGCTAGCCCACATTTGGGAGTCTTGACCTACAAGGTGAACCAGACTCCTTTTATTGATAAAAATCAGCTCCCAGAATGACATCTGGAACTGCCTGAACGTTCATGTGGTTTTATGACTGGTTATCACGTCAGCCTGAAGTTTCAAACGCTACAGTTACTAACTTTTGAAAGACTGCTTTCCAAAAGGGTTAATGAGTCATATCACTAGCTGATAGAAATGCCAATCAACAGGGATCAGGTGTAGAATAATTAGATGCAGAATGTGAGCATTAGGTATGCACAGAAGTTACAAAACCCAAGAGGATAGTGTAAAATTGCAGTTCCTAGGGAGCTGAATCTCAAGAAACCCTTGGTCAAATTACCCCAAATTTTGATCCCTTTCCGCTACTTTCATGGCAGGTAACAGTTTTCAATGTAATTCAAATTAGCTTATATATTTTTAAGTATTTAGACCCTTAAATAGGCATTCAACTTTATTGTAACACACAATCACTCAGTTGAAAATTATTTGACGACTACATCTGGAAAATGCATGTATTTCAGTGGCTGATAACATCTGCAGTCACCTAGCAACATATTTGTGACAGTGACCTGGTAAATTGTTGAATGACGTTTTTAACTGTTTAGCCACTGGGCTGAGTAGGTTTTTCCCATTTCAGTCAGACCCAGTATTAAATTGCATGTATGGGGAAAAATGGAATTAGGCATATAAATGCATGGAGAGTGAATATTACAATATTAGAAAAGGCATTGTGACTTTGGAAAAGTATTCCTGTGATTCCAAGGAAATAATGCTGAGAAGTTTTTCCCACCTTCCTTTTTTCTCATTCACAGACAAAAATGATTATGGCCATAGATCTGCAATCACCTCACCACAGAACAGCTTTCATTTGCCTTGGTAGCTTAAACTATGTCAGGTATATTGATTATCTGACTTTCAGGCTATTAAGGACACAATAAATCTATTAAAACATAGACTTTAGTTTTGCATGCATTTTCTGTGCCTTAGAGAACAGCATTTATTGCTTGTATTTTAGCTAAATAATATTAGCATAAAGCATATTAGCATGTAACATGATATATTAATAACTATTAACCTATAGGGATACAATGTGTGGCTCTTTTTGCATGCCTTTATGCTGCATCATTTCAACCTTTTCATATTACATATAGAATAAATTAAATTATGTACTAATACTGGAAACAGGCATATGAAGAATTCACAAGTTATCGTACCTTCCGAGCCTTAGCTATAGCAGGTCTGTGCCTTTCATCTGAAACACAGAGAAATGACCTTTCACTTACATACAACATGATTTTCAGCTTTTTATGGCCTGTGAGTTTGTTTCTTCATAGCCTTGCTACAGTGAGCTCGGCAGCAGCAGAGATAAAACTTCCATAAGCACTTTGTTTCTCTGACCTGCTGACAAAACACAGTGTTTGATGCAGTTTCAGTTCAGCTCATATGTAGATGTATCACTGAACACATGTGTCCACCAGCTTGCTAGGTAGGGTGGGATTCAGCTCTCCCCAAACTGGACACCAGCGTTGGTCAGCCAACTCGTGCTTTGTGGTCTACTGCCTGTATTGATTAAAATTCCATTGACTAGAGTGAGTTAAGACACCTGTGGGGTCTTCAGCAAAGGGGAAAGAATAATGAATGCTGAATCATGCATGAATAATGAAATGATATCCCTCCCCTGGTCTCTTTTAGGTTTTATACAATATACAAAAGGCAAATGTCCCTTCCAGGTCAATGTCTTAGGGATTGTTAAACCACAAGTTCCAAGTTGGCTCAATGCACATTTCAACCCACTGCAATTTGTGCATGAGTGTTCACTCCTTGTTGGAAAAGGAAGTCATAGAATCATAGAATCACAGAATAGTTTGGGTTGGAAGGGACCTTTAAAGGTCATCTAGTCCAACCCCCCTGCCGTGGGCAGGGACATCTTCAACTACATCAGGTTGCTCAGAGCCCCGTCCAACCTGACCT
>NW_008795194.1:9790610-9810070 GCF_000699145.1 Aptenodytes forsteri
GCTGCAATAAGGTCTCCCTGAAGCCTTCTCTTCTCCAGGCTGAACAACCCCAACTCTGTCAGCCTTTCTTCATAGGAGAGGTGTTCCATCCCCCTGATCATTTTCATGGCCCTCTTCTGGACCCAAAAATGATCAGGGTGATGGAACACCTCTCCTATGAAGAAAGTCACCCATGAAAAATTGTGAATGAACACGTAGAGACTGCAAGCTGAAAAACTACCCCCAAAATCTAGCTCACTGCGTAGTGGCAGTGAATGTAAAGCAGAGGTGGGTAGTTGAGATGTTCTAGAAACTGTTGTGAGAAATTTGGATGGACCTTCCCAGAACATCTCAATGAGGATTTGGATTTAAAAAAGAAAAAGTTTTCTTCTGAATGGCAGGTAACTCCATTGGCTAAAACTCTTCTCTCGCAATATAATTGATCCAGTGCCTGTATTTTCTAGACTTAGAAAGACCAGGTTTAATTTTGGTTCAGTCTTGTATTGCATGTAAAAAGCTATAAACGGGGATGAGTATACTGAATCTGTGCACAGGAGTCAGGGCCTTATTAAGGCATTAGGTGGGCATTAGAGGGGAGATCACAGCACTCATTAATAAAAAGGCAGCACACAGTTTGGATATATCCCAATTAATTGGTGTTACTCTACATTCCATTTCATACCATCTCCTGTAAACCTGCATTCATGAGTGGAAAGAGCTTGTCCTGAAAGTAGTCACTACTTAATACCCCTATCATTTCCCTTTACAATCATGCTGTTGCTGTAATGCCCATAAAACTACCTGACAGTGGTTAGACAGCTGGTGTCATCTGATTGATGCTCATTACACTAATTATAAGTGACACACCAGTGTCTCCTGCTTCCCTGCCATAAGCTGGGCCACGGTCTTCTTTTGTCTCTCTAAGTTCTTTGGGGAAGGAACTAACTTCTGGGAAAAATATCCTGTCTTGCACAACAGGACCTTGACCTTTGACTGAAATCTCTGGACACTGCAGCTTATTGTCTAAGAACATCAACAGCCTGCATACACCTGGACAAAGCCTTCTGGTAAGAGGGAACGTAGAAAAGAGCTCCTTCCTATGTGTCTGAAACCACCCATGGTAAGAACAAACCGTAAAGGATCTATAAACACAGAGGACTTGCACTGCTGCTGTTCATTGACATTTTTAGCTGAATTTATCAGAAAGACAGGAAATCTTTACCCAATAAAGTTAAAATTCACCTAGAAGAGAGGTTTATTGACCTTCTCCAAAATGAAGAAATCAGTAAGTAGGATATTCCAGGCAAATCCTCTTCAATTTTGGTGTTTCCTACCCACATATCTTGACCTTTCTAGCAACCACCTCTCCCACTTCCTTCCTCCCTGCCTCGCCCCATACATTCCCTCCTCCAGCATCGCTTATATACTTTCAGGTGTATGTGTATATAAGCAATGGCAGCTTTTGCCCATCCACTTGCTAAAACCTCCATGAGGACTCCTCAGGATCCTCCTGCAACCAGCACAATGCAAGGGCTTCCAGCGTTCCACCCCCCAACGGCAGCAGGCCTGGGCCACAGCTCTTCAAGAGAGTCATATCCCAGTATGATTCATAAAAGGATGTTTTGGTGTGCTGCCGTAACACCAGCGAGCCACGAGCGACAGAGCTGCCTCTGCGCTCAGAGCAGGCAGCCGCACGCAGGCTTGCCCACACGCTGTGCGGCAGGAGCACAACCTGGCTGCACGTCAGAAGCTTTGCAGAAGTGACAGGTGACATCCCGCAGGGTTGTGACTCCGAAAGGACATGGTACCAAACAACACCAGAGTTATTAGGCACTAATACTACCTGTAGCACTAGTAGTACTACCTGTAATACCAGTCATATGTCCTACTCAGCAGTGCCGAGTGTGGCCCTGCTCTGAGCCACCTTGATGGCATGGTTCCTCCCTCCTGTGCTCCTCTGTGGGGACACGCAAACTTGTCTTTCCCTCCAATCCTTCCTGCTTCCTTACCAGCAGCATTCCTCCCTTTCTTTAATACACAGGAGGAATGAGAGGAGCCCAAAATGATCCTGGGTCAGGACAACTGATGGATTCGAGTCCCCACACAAGGAAGTGGAGAGGGTCAGAAGGCGAGCGGTTCCTCCTGTCCCTCGTGACATCCTGTGCTATGGCTTCCCATGATGAAGTCTCCAAGGAATAGATTGTGTGTCCCAGCAAGATGAGATTACCTGATGAGTGGAGGGTTTGGTGAGGAAGAGAGAGCGCTTTCCATCTATGCCACCAACCCCAAAGGCTTACTAGCATTTAGCACTATTAGTATCCCTTTAATTAAAGATGCATGGCCATAGAGCTGCAACAGCAGCAGCAACCGTGCGGTGCTACTGAGTTCAACCGAAAAGCAGGATGAGCACAGGCACAGTGACAATGCAACAATGTCCCAGCTATTCAGAGCATGAACGGAGCATGTGCATGACTGCACAAAATTCATGTGCCCCAAGTCCTCTCCTGGTTCAGTTCTGCAGAGGATTTTTATACATCTGTCTAGGTGAACTGGAGCAAAATCTGAGCCAACAAACCATAGAACTGAACATTCCCAAACTCTGAGAGGTCCAGATGAATTTGCCCAGCCCAGAAATCCCAAATCCAATCTTTTGTGAATTTTGGATCTGGAGATCAAGTCAGAGCTGTACTTCATGGTTTGGTCCCGTCTTTAATATACAGAGAAGAAAATGTCAGCCCTTAAAGCAATTCTTTTTTGTCTTGCATGACTGCCTTTCTGATTTCAGGACTTCAGTGATGACTAAAGACGTGGTTGTTACTGACTTGACCTCTCCCAGCAGAGGCATCTTCTTACCTACGTGTTTCTTTGGGAGGCAATTAGTTTCTTCCTGCTTCTGAGGTTTGCAATTTTGGAGCTAGTGCTTTCTTTCAAGCTCCCACAACCCTCTCAGGAACCTCTCCAGGTAAAAGCAAACGTTATCTCAAAGGAGTACTGAGGCTTTTATTACATCCTGACTTCACTTCTGTAATTCGTTATTTGCTGATCTGCCTGCCATTTCCCTGAGGTATTTGCAGCTCACATTGAACTTCACTGTTGAAACCTGGATTTCTGAGCATTTTGCTTCTTTCCTGAGAGAATTTCTCTGATTTCATCCTGGTAAAATGGTGGTTTCAGGCTGAAATTAATTTTCTACTTATCAGCTTTCAATAGGTCATTTCCACTTCTCACCATTTTATTTTCCTGTTACTTCATTTGCTGTGTCTCACCTAGTACTGATGACAGCCTTCTCCTCCTCAGTTGCTTTTCATCTCTTTCTTCTTTCCGAACCAGATTTACTGGTGAACATGTCGAAAACTGCCAAAACCCCATACTGTGAGCAGGCCCTACAGTGACTGAGTGCCCTCACCTACTGGTTCAGGTTACCCAGCGTGGAGCCTGGTAAAGAGGGAGATTGACCAGGACTGGTTCCAGCCTCTCTTCAATTCTTCTGACAGGTTCTTCTTGCCTTTTCCCTCCCTTCTATCTTTGCCAGTGGTGAACCTCACACCTGTACAAAAGCCAAGTGCATGGCTTATTTGCCACACGGCTGGCATGGTGGACGATTCCTGTTTCAGTTGTCTCCAAAGGCATAGATACATATAATAGACTGTGAAAGACACAAATGCTAAGTCCATCATATGGATTTTCTAGCCATAGCTTAAGAATCTAAGAAGCCTCATTTGGGGAGACAATACTTGCGTAAGGGTAGCTGTTTTGTTGCACACTGAGATTTGCTACAACCTAATGAGCAAAGTTTAGAAATCCCTTTAAAAGACTGTAGGTTTCTCTGTAAGCTACATGCATAAGGTCAAAGCCTGCCCCCAGATCCACCTCCTTTGTGCAGGTCCTCTCAAACTGCAAAGGGAAAAGAGCACTTATTTTGGTTTGTCTAGGGGAATAGTCAGAGGAACAGCCAAAAAACTGGCGTTGCCTGCCTCAGCCCCTCAGCCACGCCAAGAAGGTGGGTGCATTTGGTGGTGACCTTTGGCTGGGAGATCCTCCCAGTTGGTGACCAAGGCTGTTCTGAAACTTCCTCTACTCTGCTCCTAGAGGTGAATGGTGATGGGAAATCAGCTGTGCCCTACTTTTTGAGCATGCTGAAATCACTTCAGCAGTGCTTATGGATGATTTAGCTTCTGGAAGGCATTAAAACAGTCCAGATAGGTCTACTCTTGCACATCTCCACCTGAGAAGCAGAGTAACTCCGCTGGCATGGAGCCAGAGCCACATTACTCCTGTTGAACAACTTGGGGCATGTTGAGCTCACCCACTGCAACCCAGCAGAGTGTCCCCAGCCTGTGGCACTGGTGCTGGGCACGCGTTCCAGAGTGCTGAGCATGGGATAAAAACCTAGACGGAGGCAGTGGAAGGGAGTGGGAAATCCCAGGATGCCATTCCTTAAGCAGGCATATCCACATCACTCTTCAAAGAAGCCTGAAGTGTTTCTAGCCGCTGCCCAGAAATGGGGCCCAGGGTAATCAAACCTGCCATCTGCTCCAACTTGCTAGAATGCTAAATATGAGCATTTGGAAACCACAACAGTTTGCTTCTAACTCTACAGGCATCTGCTTCCCAAGCACAGATCAAAACCACCCGGGCCATTGATTGTGCCTCCCCAGTGCAAACCCATCCTGCACTTTCTTCATCCTTGGTTGTGCCTTCATGCATGCAGACGCCCACACCCTCCCTCAGGACTGCACAAACATCTACCTCTGCCTGGTTTGTTTTGCCTCCACCTCCTGATAAATCTTGCCCACCTCTCCCTTTCCTCGCAGAATCCCAGACATCTGATTTCGTTCCTCCTGTCTGGTCCTTGTTGCCAGCACTGCTGAGTTCTGCCTTTTCCATACTTGCTCCACAAATACAGGGGCAGCCTGTCCATGGAGACTGCGCTGAGCCCATATCCAGGTCACAGACCTAAAGGCACAAGCAGGGGCCTCTCTTCTGCTGCTCCCTAAGAAAAGTGAGGACCACAGCACGCCACAAGCATCTACCTTGGCATGCCCTGAGAGCCAAGCAGAGAAACTATGCGAGATGATTGTGCTGCACCGGGGGGCTGGCAGGATTCCTTAGCTGTACTTCCAGATTTTGTAACATTTGGATGGCTTACCGAAGACAGTGAAAGTCTGATTTCAAAAGCTGGCTGGATTCCATAGGAAAACACTTTTAAAATTAGCTCTTTTTAACCACGCTTTCACATTTCGATGGCTGATGTATCGGTAGCAGCTGGGCTTAGCACCTAACTCCTGACTTGGTTTGAATAAACCGAACGCTTACTGATTGGTCCACTTCCAGTCTTCACATGGAAGCAAAATACAATGAAAGGTAAAAGATATATACAAAAGCTTTTGGGGCTTTGCCTTGACGGCAGCAATGACAGAATCCATTTTTATTAATATTTTCAATTTTTAGCACTTAGGCATAACATTTAAAAAAATATGTACGTCAGATCTGGGTCTCACTTAAAGTCAGGAACAGCTTTTTTACTAATTTTGATGAATTTAAAGTTTCCAATTTGTATCCAGCATTAGCATTGTTAATAATTTTATGGTGAATGTTATGACCTATAAAAGGTTTTTTACATTCAACTTACTACCAGAATATGACATTTTAAAATGTTTCTAGCTGATACATGTACAGATAAGATCTCAAAAGTGTGAACCCTCAGTATTTTAATGCAGAATATAAATAACAACTCAAAGGTAATATTTTCATATTTCATCCCTTAACCCAGTTTTGGCCTATTTGGGGGTTCCATGCACTATTTCTTAAAGCCTGTATTTGGCAGAACAGCTGATCTTTGTTGTGAACACTTGGAATAATTATTCCAACACCAGGAAGTTGTCGTTCATTAGCTCAGACTTCTTTAGTTGATTTTCATTTTTATTTCACAGATCCCTGATATAAACAGCCTTGATGACGTATCAGTAGTATCCTAAATTTTAGGCAGGTCTGCCATTCTCCCCCAAACCCAGGCAATGCAAGAAGTCCAACAATCTTACCCCCGGCTTCTCTTTTCCTTTTGCTGCTAGAGGCCACTTGCACAGCAGATATCTGCATTGGTACCTACAGTACCAGGTCATCCTTGTGTGCTCTGAGCCAGGCAAGACCCTGGAGGGGCCTGACCCAGGCACGTGTATCATGGAGCAGGTTACTAATCCCACCTGCTAAGAAAGAAAGAAGAAAGCAAACAAGAAATGCAGCCTGGGAAGGAAGCTCCTTGTAATGCTGCAGTTTTTACACCTATTTATGTACCATCTGTTGGTCAGGGTTGTGCCTACAAGTACCGACTAGCATGTAATTTGAATGGGCCTGGAAAAGCAGAGCGGAGGGATAGTAAAGCAGTGGTGGAGAACACAGGCATCATTTTTTGCAGCGTGATGCAACAGCGACTTGGTATCTTACTGCATTTATTCATTCATTCATTCATTGTAAGGGGAATTTTTCAGCCGTCTTTTCCTTCCTGTCTGCAGTATGAACCACAGCACCGTTTCGCAGCCACCTAATGAAAGCTATGCAGATCTCACCATGGATACCCATTTAAATACAGAAGTCACAGGACAGTTGCTATTTGTGTGCCTGAATGGAAGTCTATTGTGTTATTTTTTTTGCTCCAGTGAAGCAGAACAAACCCTTCTTTTTCTTTGTTTATATGAGATGAAGAAACATACTGGTACTGGCTTTCAGATGAAAACTCTTAGTAGTAGTCAGTTCCTGCTCACTTTGAGAACATCTGGGAATACAGAGACAGCCAGTCCATCCTACTCCTACACGTAGGCAACATACCTGTGATGTTAAATACCCTTGCCTTTGATTACACCTCATGCTGTAGTCCCTTGTGGTCAAGGACTGCTTCTTTTCTCCACTTGCCTATATCTAGAAAAAACAGCAACTTTCAGGCACTACCCAAATACCAATTTTTGGTATTTTATATATATAACATATAAAATATCATGCAGGGAAATGAAATTTTTTTTAGTTGAGGTATTGAATCAAACCTCAGAAGACCTCAGCCTTGTCTCAGAGGGCCTGTGTCATCTTTGGCGGATAACCTCTCTCTGCACTTTGGCTTTCTATCTGTATTTTTAATTTGTTTTGCCACAGTGTCCTTGTCAGAGACTAGGTGCTCCTTGTCTTTGTGTTGTATAAACATATAAGCAAAAGATAGTTCTTGCTGCAGTAAGTTCACATACTCAGAAGGAAACATCTTCTGAGAAAAAAAGTAAAATTAAGAAGGAAAGGAAAAAATATGGACATGCGTAATGTATTTTCAGTAACATCTGAGAAGATGGATTCTCTGTACAGCCTTCTGCACAAGTCAGTGCACAATGCAAGGCCAGTGGTTCTCCACATGAGCCAATTCTGCCCTGCCTCTCAGCACGACTAGTTAGCCTGCCTGGTATTACACTAGCATCACCAGACTGCTTCTGGTGCTGAGCCAGCTCAGGTGTCTCTACACAATGTGCGCTGGCTTTATTCATCTGTTCAGAGGGGGCACACTTACTCAGAGCAGACCTGAAGCCTACATTCTCACATGCAACTTCGGCTTGTTTTAAGACCTCTGATTTTTTAAAAGGAGGTTAAAGCACTTTCACAATGTTAGCATCAATCAATTTTTTATATATTATTTTAAAGGACACTAAGATAAGTCTTGTCTTTGGGCACTTCTTAAAGGACACTAAAATTCACCTTGCAGATTAAGACACCTGGTAGGTATCCACATGTGAATTGGATGTCCAAGCTTTCATTACAGTCAGTGGAGCCCAGAGATCTGCCCACCTCACCCTAAAGTAGACCTCTCAGCACACAAACCAGTTGGCTATGCTTAGACGTCTAGTGCCAGCTTTGCCTGTGGTATCCAAGACATTTACACAGAATTGCCAAGTATTAAACATGACCTTTCTCCTTCTGAAGTGGCAGTTGGAAGTTGGGGCCTATTACAGGGCATCTCAAATGGCACTAAACAAATATACATGGGCAACTGAATCAGTCAGCTGGATAGCTCTCCAGGTTTCACTGCCAATGATGGGAGTCTGGAGATACCTCATGCATAGACATTTAATCCACGAGATAAATGCCACCCTGAATGTCACATAAGAAGAGGACTGTCTGACAATTTTTTTCCTTCCCAAAGGGTGGGAAGTTTGGCTCCAAGTTCCAAATCAGCTTCTCCCCAGAGCATCTTTCCTCCCAGAGGACATCATGGGGCTCACCCAACTCTTCGTGACTTTCCATACCTCTAAGCAATATCCAGCCTGCCTTTAGCCGATGCGCTGACATGGTTTTGTATACTGTTAGAATTAATTTAACTATAATGTAAGCCGCTGGAAAGTAACAGTGTTTATCCAGGACTCAGCACCTCCAGGCTTTCTCATTATTTACATAGTGTTTATATTGCTCAGTGGTGCCAATCAGGGTAAGTATTTATTGCTTCAGGGTGTTTACTGCTCCATATCTGAATATAGCTTCTGCCCTGAAGGGCTTACAATTTAATTATAAAACAAGATGTCGGGAGTTTAAAAGAAGAGAGAAAGTTGATGAGCAAAAGAGGTAACAGTACTAGCCACAAAGTCAGGAGAAGCAAATTTTTTTTTTATCCCACTCTTTATTTTTAAAAATTATATGCTTTTCAATTTAAAAAAAAAAAACAAACCGCATGCTTCACTTCTCTTTTTCCCTTTCCTGGTTCTCAATGCAATTTATATTTCTCAGTAGAAAGACTGCACTTCAAATAATTTTAACTTTCCATTTAATCCAATTTAAGATTTTTTTTCATGTTTATAACTTCCACCTACTTACATACCATTGGTTCAGGTCTGTCTCTCACAAGCTTGGGGATGGATTATCAGCAGGGACATACAAGGCCTTTCTTTCCCCGGTGGTCTATGAAGCAAGGCAGTTCACATTCATCCATTTTGCCTCAGTTCCTCTTGGTTTATTTTCCTGCCTGTGATCCAGCCTCCAGGCTGGATCATGTATCAACATGTAGGTTTCCTACTGGCCTCTCAGCAAGACCTCCTCTGGATCTCCTGGGACTATCAGTCCTGCTGTGCCGTCTTGGGACATCACCCACCATTATTGCACACACTCATCCCCACTGAGCTCCAGCTCACCTCTATCTGCCACCCAACTCACTTCATAGGATCCAAGGATACACTTCCTCAGACACAAGATCACTTTTACCGTTAATTTAAAAAGATAATTTGCGTTATCTCTGCAGGACACCCCCCACTTATTACTCAATTTGATGAAGATCAGAAACATATGACTACAAATATTATCCATACTACAGCAGACACCAAAATGTGCTAATATTGTGCAACATACAGGAGAAGGGGTGCTAGAAGTAAAAAAGGCATTAAAGGCAGCATTAAGCTTTTTTAAAAATCACTGTGTATTGAAAATCAGGGATTACATGTACACTACATGCATTTGCACAGTTCACGTCCTAGTCAAATTCCACAGATGTACTCTCAGAGCTGTTCTCTCTCCAGACATGGAAGAGGCACAGAAGGTTGGAGGGAAACACTTTGCTTCTGTGCCAGAAAGCTGATTGTGAAGAAAACGTCTCTTAGATGCGTAGGTCATATAGCATTTGTCTCACCTGGGCTCATCTTTTTGCTACCAGGCATTGGCCTTTGCCAGGGAGCCTGGCAATAAGGCAGAATATTTTCTGACGCATATATTTATCCTGAACCACCCGCACATTTCACAGATGCTACGAGATATGCTCCCAGCCCCACAGACCTAACTCAGAACTGACCTAGCTGTACTGAGAAAAAAAAGAGTATAAATGTGTTTTTCACTACTGGGGAGTTCTCATGGTGATTTTATCCATCTATAGTAATACCAAAAGGATGAATGATATTAAGTTTGTGTCCAAAGCCAGCGTTAGCTGACCATGCCAGTAACAACAATCATGGCTGCCTGCCACCAGGAGAGAAAAGCTATGTTATTTCCCTGACACATTGAATTTTCCAGTGTTGCATTTAACCTAGTAAACAGCCAGCTGGAGCTTGCTATTCATGATTCCTATAGTATAAACTGGTTTTGCTTTTGCTTTTAAAACAGATTTCTATTTCCTCTCTTACACTGAAGGGGAAGTCAGAATTGAGATTGCACAAAAACTCTGCATAAACGATACTGTCTTTATGCGTACCTTGAAGTGCACAGTGATTTCCACACTGACCTAAGTATACCCACTTTAGATGTCTAACACGTGTCAGTGGGTTACAATGAGACATCTGTAGCAGTCACCATTCGTGGGGTTTCCTCCACTGTTTTTACAGGTCATTCCACTGCCAAAGTCTGGCACACATGATCCACTCAGGGGCGGCCACAGCTCTCAGCCTGATACACCCAGATAGTTGTACTTTCATCTCAGTGTATCTTTTCTGATTTATTGTAGTTCAACTTTGGTTTATCTTGATGCACTGGGCTGAAAACTGTAGTGATACAGAAACTCATTCTCTTATAAGCAGATCAGATGCCCGTGTTTCTTGGGCAGCAACGACTGTTAGGGCAGTCTGGGCATCAGTGTAGCTTCAGTTCCAGAGTTAATCCATTGCCACCAAGTGCTTGGCTCTGCTCAACCTGTAGATGATTTAAAAACCTACATTTCTCAGCCTGGGTGATTCCGTTAACCAAGCAGGAGCTACAAATACTAATCAAATAGCAAACACTCCTTTCCACCTGCTTGGAGCCATCTACTCTGATATAGCATGACAGAGACTTAGCAGGGAGAAGTAAGGCATGGGTTAAAGAAAGGACCCATCAATATGATTGGAAAAACCCCACAAGATCCTAGGAAGGGGGAAACTTCTAGACTGGAAGAAAGATAGCAAGTTTTCAAGTAAACCAGCTGCCATTAAGCGTTGCCATCGCAATTTGGAAGAGGAGAGACTTGGTGTTGATGCCAGCATCACAGCTGAGTCAAGGAAGCACTAGGAAGACAGGAGGAATAAATTCTAACCCCCTGCCTCCTTAGAGATAGTTGCTTTAGCAAGAGCTCTCTTCGAGAGTCTTGAAGCAGACAGCAGCCTGAGCAGAAGATGAGGGAACAGATCAGTCAGAAATTTTTATGAGAGCAACAGCAATTTGGATAGGAAAATGCTTCCTCTGAAAAATGTCCTGAGGATCAAGCTGCTGTAGTTAGAAACATGTTTGAGATACCAAGACCACTACCTGAAGCTTAAACTGAGAAGAAAGCATTGTGACTTCTCAAATAAGATTTAACTGCATATCCTTCTGAGCATTAGAAAACAACAGGTGTGGAAATCCTCCCTCTTCAAATTAACCAGAACCTTTCTGCTGGCTGAAAACCAGAAATGAATCCCCATGTTGTGGAAAAGGTCTCTGCAACAGGGAAAAGGAGTCATAAAGCTCCATTGAATAGATCATCTCAACAACTTCCAGGATTCAGCAGCACGAAGTGATTTTTTTACAGGCCTCCAGAGAGTAACCATCTTCTCCAGCTGAGGGGGAAGAGGTGTAAAGAACAATCAGACATGACTTTACAGAATATCAACAGCTAATGGTCTTTTCTAGTGGAATCATTGTTTCTTTCTCTGAGGGCCTGCCTGCTTTTGCAAAGCACAAGAGACGCGTCAAAGAATGCAATTAGAGTGTGTCTATGTTATACTGTATCTGTAAATTATGGGCATAAAATATCTGAAGACAGGGCAGCACAGGTTTCCATAAATAAACCCTAACTAACTAAGATGTATGGCAATTTAGAAGTATTTACAAGCAAAGCTAGCCAAGTGCAAGACATAAAGCCACTGATCACAGCTCTGCCCCTCCACCCCAGGTGACAAGGGTAGGGATCCTCCTAAAAAGGAGCTCAGAGACAACCAGCTCTGCTCTGTCCTTTTTTTAACCCCTTTCCTTAGAATTATAGGGAACTTGGAATTGGTTTATCAGAGAGCAGGCAGAGGCTAGTGGGCATCTCTGGACCAAAAAAAAAAAAAATCTATCTTGAAGTATATGTGCAACTGCAGATAAAATTCACGGTAAAATTAATTTAATTAATTAATTAAAAGTATTCAAGAATGATCTGTAGATTTTCAGGACTGGATGTTACCAATTCCCATTGACTACAGACCCTGCTTTCACGTGATTCATATTTGTGATGCATAAGCTGCCACTATTTTTATTTACATAGCAGAGTACAGGTGATCTACAACAGAATTAGCTTTTAGACATTTCAGCATGTGAAGAATGACACTTTTTTTTGACTTATCTAATAATCACCTTGAGCTCTGCAGCTTCAGGAGCACTAAGCCTGTAATTCAAAAGGATATGTGAAAAGAAAGAAACCAAAAGGGCCTCCAGTCCTGACTGATGAATACAACAACTGGGATTTTCCTGCCACCTTTGCTGCTATCCTCCCTAATCACCTCTTCTAGCAAAAAAACTTTTTGCATCACTAAGAAAGATGTAACCACATAATCCAGTCATAAGGTGTAAAACTCTCAAAAGAATCCCTTTTGTTGGATATGTTTAATTATAAGCAGTAGGGTGGATCAGTTCTTGAAGCTGTGAACAAACCATCAAGGCCAGGAACAATCAACTTCGGGGACGCTGAAATCAAGTGCCAGGCACTATACATCCAGTACTTTGAAAAAGGATACATGGTCTCCTTGTTCGGACCGAGCAATTTTGGTGCATCTGAAAAAGAGTGTAGCACAGTTGCCTGGAGCCAATTTTGCAATTCCACTGTTCTTGGCATGGTCTGCGCAGTCCCTTCCCAACTACACAAGCTGCCAGTGGTCTTAAAGGACTATGATAGCAGCCGGGAATCACTAGCACTGAAAGGGTGTTTTGGATACACTCCTTTCTATCCTGAGCTGCAATGACCACAAAAAGCAGTAGTGTCAGAGATTAATGCAACCCAGTATGCCCTTAGGAACTCCTGATAAAAAAGACTATCCAGAATGCTGACATTAAAGCATCTCTCAGACCCTACAACTATCCCACAGTATTTCAAAGTATTTTTTAAACTATTAATAATAGTCGCTGTTTTATGGCATTTGAAACACTAAACTGTGTCTGGATTTCTTTTATCTTTACCACAGTCTCCATCAAGTGCTCTTTATAATAAACTTGAAACTTTTAGCCACTTCACTAAAGATAACCTGTCTTGTATCCAATACACATATGAAATAGCAGTCTGCAGCAGTTTTCTTCTGTGGCGCTAGGGTAAATTTACACCGTCAGCATCCTGCTGTTGTAGGTATTTGATGGGGAAGGAGAGGAAGGAGAACCCCAAAGCTGCCCAGTTGAAGCAACATCACTCGGACCATGCAGGCTACACAAGAAATCCCAACTGAAGAGCGAAGGACAATGCACCTCTTCACTTCCTCTGTCAGTACAGTCTTGCCTGTCTGCTAATGAACCAGACTGCACTGTCACTATGCTGCAAGTATGACCTCTTAGAAATATCAAAGTCCAACCCTTACAGCTCTATTACAAAAAACACATGAGCCCAGCCTCATAATCCATCCATAGCCCAATTTGATGGGAAAAGAAATCTCCTTCTGCCCTATACTAACTCAGATACTTATGTGTAAATACAGGTGTGAGTAGGATGCACGCCTAGCACAGATTTAACGACACACCTATCATCTGAAAACGTCCACTTCTGTAAAAGACAAGGTGAGGACTCCAATTTCACTGTCCTTCAACACTGTACAGTCATTTATACGGTGACAATGGAGTATCTCTACAACCAATTAGCACTACAGTTTCCAAGTTCAAATGAACATTCAAGAAAAGTGAGCACAGAATCTGCTAACTCTTCATTACTAAGTTTTACCATTTTCAGATGTGTTTCTTTATCCATTGAGGAATATATGCCCATGAATAAGAGCTAAAGGATCTTCATTATCGCTATAATTGAACAGATACACTTCTAATTAATTCTCTTTTAAAAACTCTTCTGCATTTCTGTGTCACAGAGAGATATTCGATACAGAGTTAAAGCAGAAAACCACATTTCTCCAAGTAAATGGAACTTTTAGGAAAGCTCTGTGATTTAAATTGTGTTCTATGTTAATAACACATGCCATAATATTTAGTGATATGACTAATGCTCGATTCAGGGAAGTGTTGCTTTAGAACCACATTTTTTGTAATTAATGTTTCATTTGGCCTCAATAAACTTCAAAAGAGAGACACTTCCTGAGTTTACGTTTGGTCTTTCTGTACATAATACTCTGTTATGATGGGCAGGTCAGATCAATATATGCCTTGTATAGAAACATTCGATATCCATAGCTTTGCAAATCATTCATCTGGTGGCCTGTAATTTTTCATGCAATTTTCTTCACAGATCTCCAACACAACTGAGGAGAGAATCAAAATTGCATCCAAGAGCAAAAAAAATAGAAACAGAAAATCTTTTTATAATATATGAGAACTTGAGCAGGAAATACAATTAAAGATGCTCATGTTTGAAATGGGAAGTTTGGGAAATAAAAATATATGCATGTATGGTCCCCACTGAATCTTAGTATAGGGCTCAAGAAGACAGAAATACAAAATTATAATCATTTTTCAGAGCAGACACAACTTTTGCACAGAACCAGTTACAAGACTGAGCGCAAATATCTTCATGCCTTAGTTTGCCACCTGTTGATTGGGGATAAATACACTCATACTTTACACGGTGGTTACAATGGTATTTAAAGAATGTTGTGAAGTGCTCAGAAACAATAGTGATAGAATAACAAAAATAAGTACAAAGGCAGAAAATCGCTAACATGCTTACTGCTAAGAAAATGTGAGTTGATTTCAGATCCCTTCAGAAAATTCTTACTCAGCCACAAAATTTATATAAATTATACGATTTCTCATTAAGGTTTAATTCACTTTTAAAAATGGGTTCAAGCTAAAGAAACAAATATTGTCATAGATGAACAATAACTAAATTGAAGACAGTATGTAGCTCAAACCTGGAACGTGAGTGATCTGGTTTCAAGTCCTGGCTCTGCTACAGACCTGCTATATATAGACAGAGTGAGGCCTGTATACTAGTCAGTTTGATGATAGTGTAAACTCCATGAAATAGGATGGTAATTTTCAGAGTTGTGATTATGCCCAATTAACAGTAATTATTACTGTTAAACCATCTCTTGAACGTTTGTAATCAGCTGCTGTTAACAACGGTTTTAATATTTATGGTACCATCTACAGCTTAGACCTTTTTACACTGTGTAAATGAAAACCAAGGTTTAATGATGGCTGGCACCTACACCACAACCTTATTTTAAAATGGTCTCTATATCTTAAAGAAATATGACTAACCTGCTGAAGGGACAAGGCTAGAGGGAAAAATTTGCTAAGTGTGGTTTTGTTTGAACTAGTTCTACAGCAGCACTTTACAATGTTTGTTACCAAACACAGCAGCTGATCCAAGAAAGTCAGAAAGTGCACATGTTCATGCTGTCAATCATATGTGTAGGTACTCAGCGCTGCTGTCTGTCCATTGGAATATCACTGCAGTCAAACTGAATTTTGGAACTGGATATAATTAAGAAGTTGTCTCATGATAGCCTCGCCACTATGCTATAAATGATTCTTCAACTAGAAGAGAAACAGATTCAAATTATCGCATCTGTTTTTATCAGGACTGAATACTCTGTATTTACACATCTGCACTTAGTTGAGAAAAAGAAGATTATGTCATTAAAAATCAAGTAAGAAGAAAAGTTACATTGGAACGTATCTCTGGCTACCTCATCTGAATCTGGATCATTCCTACAGTTAGAGATGCATGAGTAACGGGGACCACAGATCTATGTGAGCAATAATGAACTTTTATCAGTTTACTTGATAATTAATTTTCAATTAGCTACAAAGGAAGCCTGAACATTTCACTAAACTATAGGATTCCACATAGAGCCGAGACTCAAATGCAGGTATCTTGTATAATCTTTTGGCAGGTCACTTAATCTCTCCTACTTTCCCCTCCCTTTGGAAGCAGGATTTAGTTTCTCCTCATCTTTGTCTGCTTTGACTGTTGAGATGGTAGTCTACTTGGAATAGGGACTGTCTTTTACACAGAGTCTCAACTATTTACTTGTGACCTATGAAAGATACTGATATAGAAATAATATATATTTAAAATGCCACTCATCAAATCAATGCAATGCAGAATGATTACTGGATTCTATTTAAGTTGCAGTTTTATGACAGGAATAGCCCATTGCGTGCAATCATTTAGTATCTTATGTTTGAAAAGATCTCTCTTTTCCTGAAAAGCTGGGTAACAGCATCAGGAATTGTAAAATATTACTTGGCTCATAAGATCTCACAAACTGCAAAATATTGAGTGGTTTGTGGGTTTTCGCAAGCGTTCCAGGTCAGCAATTCTTAAATACTGGTGATTCATGAAGCCTTATCCCATAGATCTGCAGAATAAAGTATTTTGAGAATGCAACTACTAGAGCGTGTTTTAAAGGAGTAAAAAGAGGGGGGGGGGCAAAGGTAGCCCAAAACTGGAACTTCCTTACAAAGCAGAAATCTAGTCCTGTTTCAGTGGAAGTTTTTATCATGTCACCTGAGTGCTTCACAAATTTTAATGAATTAATCCTCTATGCTCTTGTGAGAAAGGAAATAGTATCCTTTGTATTATACTTAGAGGAAAACATAAAGACTGTAAAGCCCAAGCATTCCAGTACATTTAGTGATTTTTAAGGGTTTGAGTTTCTAACTGCTCAATTCTAGGTTTAGCTTCTAGGAATACTGTATTTTTTGCAGTTCCATTTCATAAGGACTTACCTTAAAGTATACTAAATACCTCATTCTTTTTTGCTGAACTAGGAATCCCGATTTAAAAAACCTTACAAAATATAATTTTAACAATATATCACTAATACATAGTCCCTTCTACATCTGTTTGACCACAGATCAAGAAAGAACCAACTAGTTAGTCTAATCTTGCTTGATTTTTGTGGACTAACAATCCTATTGTTCACGCACATTGTTCCTTCAGAGATGCATTCTCTCTCTAGACTGCCGAGTTTGAGCTGTATAAAAAATAGGAGTAGTTTCTATTACCACACAGCATCCATTGTCGATTTGTAATATTTTACTCATATTTGTGCACACATTCCTCAGCTACCAGCATACCAAGGAAAAACTCAAATCTCTTTGATCTCAGCAGTGTGCCATTAAAAAATGTAAGCATTCAGTGATTAATTTCTACATCCCCCACACTGAGAGAGAATTAGAAGTGGCCCAGGCAAGTAGAAAACTCGTGTTTATGGAAAAAGTGCACTAGTTTGACTGTTACTCAACGACAATAAAACTTAACAATAAGGAAATAAAAATCATAAACCAAACATATATCGATATGTCTATAATAGATAACATTTTTGTAACACTGGGCTTTTAAAAAATTTAGTCTCAGGGTATTTTTCTCCTTTAATAACACAGTTAAGCTGCCTTGGGAAAAAATCCCAAACAAACAGAACAAACCCTATCCATTAAAGAAAACTCCTACCTACAGTGAGGCTGTCTCCATGTCCTAGTCTTCAACACCAATCAGTCGTTTTCTCTCTCACACACACTCCTTCAGTTACAGAAAGGGAGAAGATGAGCTCTGCAATCATAAACCCCAAGTTAGCAGAAGGACTGATACAGTGCAGCCTTCTTATTGGTCTGATGTGTTTGGTTTTCTCCCCAAGTGTTGCATGGGGGTACGGCTTCGGGGCAGACATGAAGACTGTGTGTCTAAAGGGGTAAGTATCAGAAATTTTGAGGTCCCTCTAGAACAAGGATATAATGGGGCTCGTGATGTTCAAGAGCTTAAAATTAGACCTTTCTTTTTTTCCTTTTCTTGACAAGAACTGTAGTCTGCTGAAAAATAGTCTGGCATTAAAGAACAAAATTATATTGAGCTCCTTTATAAAATAGAAAAAGAATTAGGAATAGCAATTGTTTCACTGTTTTAGACTTTTAAGTAATCAATTTTTTATATAGCAGCTGCATGGTGACCACCTAATGGATCAGCCGTACTTCCTGCTCTGCTTGAAGTATCTTCTGTCCTTCTAAATACCTGTGCTCAAAGCTAACTTTTATTCCTTTTCCTGATCAGGCTCTACCCTAGCCATCTTCCTTTGCTCAGGGTTTCTTCCTCATAACAATTCTGTAAAACTGAAACAACTTACTAAGGAAAACACCACCTGTGCTCACAGAAGCACTTGTTTGCCCAAGAACGAACGCTCAGACACACTTCCCTCGGATGAACAGTAAAGTTTCATGTCTGATAAGACCTGACTTCATTTCAGGCACGACGATGCACTTTATTGCCTCTACTAGCTAGGGATTTGGAACAATACAGCGACCTTGAAAACAGTTCCAAAGGGTACTTGGGTGTCATTGGAATAGGTCTTCTAAGTTAATTGCAGTGTTGTCTCTATGGGAATTTCTAGCAGGTACCCTGAAGGCAGGAATATGACTCTTATCAGTAAAGATTAAAAACAGGATCCAGAAAGCCCTATCTGGATTCATTTCTGAGATGCAAAGATAGGCAGCAACGCATGGTACAGATAATTATTGCCAGCTGGTTGTGAGGCGATGTAGTTTTGCCACGTTTGAGGTAGATGGCAAGCTGAGGACTGGGAGCAGCCCCGGAAGACAATTCTTTCTAGCGGGTTTTTTTTTTAAGTCCTTAGAAGAAACCACGTTTTCCATATGCCTAATTAACTGTAGTTAAAAACAAATTATGATCTGTACTAAATAACTAGAACTGTTTGACAAGACTTGTTCGTTCTTTGGTCAAACAAAGGAACTCTTGAATTTCTTGGAATTCACTGCAGTTTTATATAACTGCAGATACACTCTATTCCCCAACTTCTTAAACTGAGGCCAAGAAGTCAGAAGAGTCCTACCGAGAGAATGGCCTCCTGGCTTTCATAACCCACATGAAACAGGCGGCTCTTTCATGAAATATTCTTCCCCTAAAATCCTATTTATCACTTCCTTTTGAAGCCACAACTACTCAGCCTTACTCCACAGAAGCTGCTGTATTAAGGGCTAGAATATTCTGTGGTAGGGTCTGTAATTTTGGACAGGCATCTGGATCCACCCATCGCCGTTGCGACAGCGCTTCAGGCGGCGACAGCACGCCCTACGCCAACGGGAAGGCCCGAAAGCGTCCCTAGGCTTGCAGCCCTCAGTAAAGGCAAGCGCCGGTAAGGCACGCTGCCTGGCCTCGCCGCCACAAGGGCAAGCTGTTGAGACCAATTCTGTCCCTTCTCAGTTCGAAAGGGAAACCCTGCTGAGCGCCTGCCGCGATGGGCGGGCCGCGCTCCCCCGAGCGCCGCAGCGAAGGTCCGTCAGGGCTCCCGGGGGAGGCTGGACGGTCCCCCCAGACACAAGGTGCCCACCGGGCCGGGAGGCGCCGCTTCCCCGTCACCGGGGAAGGGATGGACGCG
>NW_008795194.1:9810923-9858993 GCF_000699145.1 Aptenodytes forsteri
GGGGGCGGGGGGAGTCACGGGGCTGGGCCGGCGGGGCCGCTCCCGCAGTGCGGCCTCGCCGAGCGGCGCTCGCTGCCCCAGCCCCGGGTGGTGGCCGGGCAGGGGCCGGGCGAGCTTTGCCCCCCCGCGCCGGTTTGGCGTTGCCGAAGATCTCCGTGGGCAGCGGGTGCGAGCGCCTTTGGAGACAGCGGGGAAGGTGCGACGGCGTGCCTGAAACACCGGCTTTGTAGCGCTTTCCGGCTGTCCGCCCTCGGCGGATGGGGAGCTGTGACCCCCTCTCGAAGAGCACGGCTGGAGTAAGCGGCAGGCGCAGGCGGTGCCAGCCCCTCGCCGGTCGCTCCAGGCAGGCGCGGGGCAGCGCTGACTTCTCATGGGAGGCTGTGTCCCGACTAGGGGAATTAGTCGCGCAGGAGGTGGCGGGCCCGCTGTGCTCGCAGGTTACGAAGCACTGCTTGCACAAGCAGCTGCCAAACAAGCAGTGTTTTGCCCCTAGGATTGTGTTGTCGTTGGGCCTTCGCTGGCTGCTTCAGCTAAGTTGTTTTCACTCTCGGTTTCAGTTCGTGCAGATGCTCAAAATTACTACATAGCTTTGTCCACAGTTTAAACAGATGCGCAGTTGCCAAACAATGTTGTTCAAGATTCCTCTGTGGCAGATAAGTATGATTATTTTTATTCTGCAGGTAAGGGAATTGAGGCAAAGTGGTTAAGACTTGCCTGTGGCCACAGGGAAAGAGCTGGTTTCAAAACCACTGTTTAAACTTGAGTCACGGTTGGGGTAAAACCATGGGAATTCTGGCTTCCGATCTTGTCTCTGGCCTAGTTTTGTTGGCCTCCGTCTGAATTGTCCTTAGTAAAACTGGAGTAGGAATCTTTCTGAAGTACTGCCTCAAGATCGCTATTGAAAGGCTCTAACCTTTCATGTGGTTTAAGTTTCATGTCAAACTTAGCTGGTTTTTAAGGATTGGATAAATTTTCTAAGGTCAAAGCACGTTGTGTTCTTTTTTTAAACTTGCTGGGATTTCACAACTCTAGGGTTTTGATTCTGATTTGGTAACTGTTTTTATCAGTTGAACTTTCACTTGTTCCCTGCTGACTTGTAAGCATTTCTTCAAGTTTATTCTTGAGATATGAAGCTAATCAGCTTAATCGCTCTGGCTGTTAAAACAACATTGATATTTTCCAATTTCTTTTAATTACTATTTTTTGCGGGAAGTGAAAGGGAGGAGAAAACTGGGGTGAGGCCTGATAAAGCGCATACAGAAAACAGCACATATTTTATATGTAATGTCTATAGGAAATTTTAGTCTTCTAGGTGTGTTGCCATTTATCTGTGTATGGAAGCCAAAATTACTCTTACGTTTAATTGGTCTTTTATCTGTGTGGAAGCCAAAATTACTCTTACGTTTAATTGGTCTTACATTTTGGGGAAAAAAAAGTTATTGAAACTGAAATAAAAGGTTTGCATAAATGAATTAATAGAAAACATTTGACCTCTTGGATGTTCCTAAATAAGTGATCGTATATTTTCATGGTATATAATCGGGTCCTTAGGTGCACACAATGTTATGGGTTAGATTGAATTGTTTCCATTGTAATTCTTTCTGTTTTTTCAAGTGTTTACATGGGGAAAAAAAAGTTATTGAAACTGAAATAAAAGGTTTGCATAAATGAATTAATAGAAAACATTTGACCTCTTGGATGTTCCTAAATAAGTGATCGTATATTTTCATGGTATATAATCGGGTCCTTAGGTGCACACAATGTTATGGGTTAGATTGAATTGTTTCCATTGTAATTCTTTCTGTTTTTTCAAGTGTTTACACACAAACGCCTTAAGGGAATAAAAGTGTCATCGCAAGTGTGTTCTGCCTTTGTTGCTTTTTATGGCTTGCTCTAGTGCAAATATACACATAGAAAGGTATGGATGACTGATAAGTACATATATATTGTTTAGATACGTGGCTGAAATTTAAATCTGCTTCAGTACAGAGCAAGATGGAAGATCAGGAACTGGAGGCAGTTGTGGGGGCTTTGGGATTTTGGGGGGTTTTTGTTTCTTTGAGACGTGGTAACCATGTAGGCAATTTCTAGCTTTGAAGTTTTACTTGATTAGAGTGAAATTAACTACTTGGTTTATTTTACTGAAATGCAAACTAAATACAGTCAGGTTTGTCTAATCTACATGTTCTGTGGAGATCTGTTGCTGCATCTCTTATTAAGTCTCTCATCTGGCGGTGGCTTTGGCTTTAAATCAGTTGTGAGCTTAATTGGCATGGTAATATAAACTCTTTGTTAAATATTTATTACATTACCTCACAAAATGCACATGCTAGACACAGAAAAGGCATGTTTCTGGCCATAGTGCGTGACAAATCTGAAGTGGCAGCTGAAAGGTAGCAAGAAAGGAGTTGTAAAGAACAAAGTAATTAGGTGTAGATGTGTTTCATCAGTTTAATTTTTTTAAACTAGGTGGCTTTTTGGCCCTTCAGCGCTATTAATGTTTAATTCCGTGGTGCCTGTATATATTCATCAGACATTCACATTCCCGTAAATTAACAGGTAAGGTACACAAATAAGCATGTAGAGCACTTGACTTATCTTTTCTTGTGCCTGTGTTGGAAGGAGCAGGTTTTGTCAAGGGCAGCGGCCTTATTGATCTTGAAGAGCATTCTTGTCTTGGAGATGCTCTGTGAAGGAAGGTGCAAAGGCGGCTGTAGAGGTAGCTTACAAATGCAGTGTTGAGAAGGCTATCGCTGGCACAGAGAAAAAGGCAAAAGAGGCCAGATGAAGAAAGCAAAGAAACACAGTTTCAAGTCTGGAGAACATCAAGCTTTGGGAGTGTGATTTTTGTGTGTGTGTACGTGCACATGTGAGGAACTGTTATATGACGTAAGACATTTTAAAAAATGTGGTTTACATAGTGTTCTGTTCCTTCAAGCGTTTACTAGCAAAATGACATTTTTAGACAACAAGTTTGTGTAACTCTTAGAAATAACTGTTGAAAATAGTCTTTCGCTGCATTTATTCCTGTATTTATTCAGTGATAGTAAACTAACATGAGTATTGCTGGTCTCTTCTATTTACATTCAGAATGGGCATACAGGTATGAGTAGGAAAGGAAGGATGTTACAAAATAGGACGTTGTAAGGAAGAAAATTAACCCCTCCCCCTGCAGTTTTGTAAGAGGCAATAGTATGTGGAGAGCTGTGTAGACGATGAGAGTAAAAGCTACTCTTGTAGTAAAGGCCCCAGAAAGGTATTTGAACCATATTGCTCCCAAAGCAAGGCGTATGCATGCTGAATCTAATACTATCATTTTAGTCCATATAAAACAAGATCGAGACAGGTAGATTTCGCCACGTAAGCCAGTCATTAAATTAGGGAGGGGAAAGTGATGTAAAACTTAAACTTTGAAGTAATGCTAGTTTTATGTGATACCTCAGAAAAGAGAAAGCGTGCGCACGTGCACACACACACATCCCCTTCTCCCCTGAACTGGTAATATGCTTTATCAAAGGTACCAGTTGAAAACGTTGTAAATGCAGTTGTAAGCTAGTGCTTTGGGGAAGTTCTGTTTTCTTTTCCTATGTATTAACTCCTCTGTGCAAAATTCAAGGCAAGCTAGTGCATCATAACAGTCAAACACAGAAATAGAATACCTCTGAGCACTTTCTCTGAATATAAAGCTCAGTGATATTTCACCTGGTCAATAAAAATAATTTGGTGCTGTAAATACTGGATAATTGAAGAAGACCTATTGCTATTCCAACAACCTGTTTCTTTCTCTTTAAGGATATGCTGGCTTTGACTGTCTCATGATAAAAATGTATCTAAAACTGGTAAGTTTGAGGAACTTGTTAGAAACAGGAGACTAGAAGTTGATTTGGTTGATATTGAAGTTTGATATGGTTGGACTCGATGATCTTAGAGGTCTTTTCCAACCTCAATGATTCTATGATTCTATGATTTCTGTACCACCTGTTCGGTTAACTTAATCTAGCTAAGTTCCACAAAGTAGTGCAAGAGAGAAACAAATTCTGTTAATTGGTTCATAGCTGATATTTCTTAAGTTTTAGTGATGTGATGGAGCCAAGGATTTATAATCTTCTTCATTGGTCTTTCACATTTGTGTGTTCTGTGTGCGTGTTGCTGTTATGTACCCTTTCTAAAGGGGGGTGTCCCCCCCTCTATTAGGAAGCAGGTGCTACAGAGTAATACCTGCAGACAACAGAGGTACTTTGGAGTACTTAAATTAGGTGTGACTGTAATACAGCATAACTGTGCGATTAGGATAGCCATGGCAGTGTTCGTTCTGTGATGTGTGCTGCTGCAGGTATTTTGTGTCTGGCTATGTGTTTCAGGAACAGCAATTAACTCCAAAATTGGAAGTCTGACGGGGTTTACTAATATGTGGTTAGCTACTTGGCCTAGAACATTGCAGGGAATTGGGGAAACGCTGTTTTGACGCCCTGATGAATCACCAATTTCTTTGAGCCTTAATCTTTTCTAACGCTCGCTTACCATGGAGGGCTGGGCTATGCACATTCTGGATCCCGTCAGTCCAGCTCCTTAATGGGTAGTTGAATGATGTAATACAAAAGGAATCATTCGTTCATAAGCTGAATGGATTGCCGCCTCTGCACTTCCAGCAGCTCTGTTACTCGCGTAAGGCTGTTGGCATGTAAGGAGCTAGTGTCTCCAAGATTATATCCTACAGTAAAGCTTTATTCTGGATTGCCTTTATGGCCATCTAGAGTTCATAGATACCTCAAGTTCAGTGTACATGTATTTAAGGTAGTAGTAGCTATACACAACTTTTAGTTCTGGACTGTTGCACATATAGATAGATAAATAGAAACATAGATGCCTATAGATATCTGTAGACATCCATCTGGCATGGTAACTTATGATGAATTAGACCCAGAATTGCTTTATCTGTTAGGGGCTCCTTCCTAAAATGCCAATATCACTTTCACTATTGAAAATAGCAAGCACTGGTGATATAAAGACTTTGGAAATTACACCTTCAGATGCTGTCAGTAGTTCACATGGGACTTGTTCAGGAATATACTGAGTTTTGAGTGTGGTTGTAGAACATAGTTATTTTATCTAAAGCTTGTGCTGGGCTTTTTGCAAGTCTGAATACTGTATCGCTTAATTTTGGTTTTAGATTTCCTGTGTTTTCTTGCACAAGTGTTAGAACAGTATTTTCCCTTTGCTTAGACTAATTCTCCCTCAACTTCATACCGGCCCTACCCTGCTAGCTTCTGGAAATAAGCAAAAATGATGAATATTAATACTTTATTGATTGTATTCATAAGGCAGACTTCCATCTGTCTTGGTAATGGAGTTACAAACTTACTTCAAAAAATTGTAGATTTCTATTATTCTATTAAAATGTTTCTCTATTTCTCGGCAGACCTAATGTTCTGCAATCTATTTTCAAGTATTTTATAATCATAGGATGCCAGTGATCTGACAGAGAATCTTGAGAAACAAAGTATTAGTTAAATAGTAATTATGTTCAGTGATCTGCAGAGAATCTTGAGAAACAAAGTATTAGTTAAATAGTAATTATGTTGAGGAAAAAATATTTAACCATTTGATAAATCTCACTTGTCAGAAACTTAATGAAGTGCTTGAGAAGCTTCACAGTGAAGTATCTTGGCAGCTTTATGGTTTTGTTTTCGGTCCGTGTTGGTATCCATAAGCATATTTTCACAGGTTGTGGTGATGTCGCAGGTTGCCCCACAACAGAGTCTGACTCTGACTGTTGTTCAAACAAGGAACTGATGAATCAACAGGCCAATGTCCAAAGTAGCTTGCTTTTTTATACCCTGGCGCTGATGGTTTATGCTCAAACGTTTTGATGTATCTTACTGGTTTCTGATTCTTGTTCTAGGAATTAGAAAAATAGAGCAGAAGTGAATAATGCATTGGGGCACGGTTACTTTAAGTGCTGAGGACCAAAGCTTATGAAATAGCTACCTATATGTGCAGAATTTGCAATCTTATCTTGGAGTTTCATTCCCATTCAATGTTGTTGCTGCCTGACAGATAGGGACAGAAAATGATCAACATGTTGCTGTTTAAAGCAGCAAGGCAAACAATTTGGGCAAAATATCATTGCCTATGTTGGCATGTCTCCAAGATCTTGGGTTTGTGTCCCTGTTCCTGTTTAAAGGTTGTTGTCCAATTCTTTATAATAGATGTCTAAAAGATATGTATTATAAAGAAGGGAGGGGGATTTTTTTTTTAATGAATGTGTTGCAGCTTAGCTTATAATCTATTTTGTTATGATTATAATTTTCTATTTCTTAATTAACGTTGTGTATTTTAACTGCCTGGATTCAAGAAATCAGTGGAATTTTTAGGAGGGTCTGTGCCGAGTTATTTTGACTTGCAAGGAAGAATTATTGTTCTTAAATGCAAGCTCAAATATTAGAACAGTCCATCCTTTAACAGTGAGTCAAAACCTGAATTACCAGTAGTTTTGATTACAGTGATACTCTAAAAAGGTGGGGTGCTCTAACTGTGAACAAATGTGCACCCAGTAGGTGATAGTCTTTCATGCAGTGCTTTAAAAGTAAGCAAGAGTTGCTTCTGATTTCGGTGAAGCTTGTAATGGAGGATGGCGACTTTTTTCAAAAGAGGAAGTAATACTAAAATGACTGGATTATTTAGGTTAAACTCTATTTTTGGCAAAGAGGTTAATGAAATAATCATTGGCAAAAACGTGAGCTTCCTTGTCTTCTTGCAAAACCTTAAAGTTAAATGACGCTTCTTCTGCAAGTGGTTTAATTTCACTTTAGAGTTGGTTCTGAACATGTTTCAAAACTTAAACTAACGTATTTTAGGTAAACGAATGCCTTTCAAGTCATCTGAAAAAAAACCCAAACCCCAAAGCCTGAGGGGAGTTCATCGCAGGCTGTTTGTTTTGCAGAACAACTGTTTATTAAAATAGTCTTTGCATAGTCAAGGATTATTGTGTACATTCATGTTGGAAGAAAACTTGTCATTGTACCTTTTCATTTATCGCTGTAACTATGAACATCTTATTTGGTTCTGTATATGCCTCTCACCTCGACTTAACGTAGGTGTAGACCCTTTTCTCTCTCACTTTTCTCAGACCTGTTCTGACTGAAGATGTATTCTAGGAGCACTGTAACAGCTGTCCCATCAGTCTGCATCAAATCTTTTCCAGAACTCTAGTTCTGCATGCATTTGAATTTGAGATCCTTGGTGTAAGATTTCTGCTTCCCTGAATTAAGCGTTTATTGTGTGGTCTGAGAATGTGATGATAAAGAACTTAGCAAATCGGCTTTGAAGTTATGTGTGTGTCTTAAAGAATAATTCAAAGCACTAAAAATATTAAGTGTCCTAGAAGTTCCTAATACAGTTTTTGACCTCCTCTTGCTTAAGCACAGCACTGATTGCAGACTTGAAACATGGAATCCAAATAATAGCAATATTCTAAGATGATAAGCCTATTAAGACCTGTTAAAGAACGTCAGACTTCTAGCATCACCCTTGGAACTACCCTAAATATTAACCTTATAGCTTCAAGTGGTGTTTTTAGTCTTGTCTTTCATCATAAAATACTGCATCCTCTTCTGCCAACTTCTCAATTTTTCTGAAGAATGTGCTGTCCATAAAATCCTGCCCAGCAGAGCTGGGTTAGTTATTTCCTTTACTTTTGCGAACTGTACTGCCTAGAGTCACAGGCAGCATCATGAGTGTGCGTTGGCCACTTTCTGGTTAGCGGTGTAGTGAAGTACGTGGAAAACTTAAAAGATGGTATTGGTAAGTCGGGAGGAGGAACATTCAGTAATTGAAACAAGGAAGTTCGTTGTTCCCAGCATTGCTAAACTGACCCTCTTCATGCACAACATTTAACTTGTTCCCTCTAAGCAAGTGCTAAAGCTGCTGGTACTTTATCATGTGTTGTATCTTTTCAAGACTTAGTGTTTCTTTGAAGAATTAGGAAAGGCCAAACAGACCATCAGTTGCTGCATCTTAGCTTTAAAAGTTTGAAGCAGCTAGTAAAATATTGTAGCACTTGCAGCTGTTTTGTGAAACAAACATTGTTTTTAAAATGACAGGTCCGCTTACTGTGAGACTGGCATGCTGAGATGCTGGTGAGTCTGTTAGCCAGCGAAGTTCAGTATCTTTTCTAGTTTTCACTCCAGGTCAGGAATCAGTTTCAGCCTTAGAATGAAAACTGCCTCTCATGATGAAAGTGCAAAAGTTTCTGTAAACTTTACTGCTCTGTGTGAGCTCTTAGCACACTTAATTGTTGTTTCCTTCAGCAGTGGAATAGGAAGATTAATCTCTCTGACTTCCCTTCAGTAGATACTTTAAAGAAAAGCAAACCCCCAAGAACCTCTTGGTTAAGTGAGAGCAAGCCAGCTATGTGGGGAGGGAAGGTAAACAAGGAAAATATATTATTATGCAAGGATAATACCTTGCATAATAATTCCTCATGTGTGCATGAGTTCAGAGAAGATATGATAGAATGAGGCAGACTTAGTATCCAGAGTGCCAAAGTAAACTCACCTGCTGGAAAGAAGATGTGTGTCAAAATGAAGAGCTATAGTTTATAGGAAAAAATATCTGAGAAGTCTTCATGTGGCTTTTTCTGATAGTCATGTTAATCTCTTCATGTGGTGTCGTGGTTGGCTATGGGAAGGAGTAATATAGGCTGAAAATATGTGGAAGTTTTTGAAAAGTTTCCCTTATTTTAAATAAATCAGAGTTTAAGAGTTTAAGTTACCATCTAGTGTTCTGAAAATGCCTATTTAAAAACAGTACAGAAATTAACAATATTTTGTGAAATCCATAGTCATTAGTACTAATAGGTATCAGCTCCTGCCCTGTACGCTCCAGGTCAAGCTTTAATTTTCTTTCCAATTCAGTTTGCTGCTTCTAGTCAATTGTGTCTTGGTTTTCTGCTTTCTGTGTGTACAGAGGTGTTGTGCAATTGTTAACTTGTGACCTCAGTGCAGACAAGCAACATGGATAATGATAGTTGATGAATTAGATGAGGTTTTGCATTTGATCGTGCTAAACTTCAGGAACAGATTTTTGTGATGCTTTCCTAATGTTTGCATTAAGTGAAAAAATTAATTTCTGCATCAGTGAACAGTATTTGACATTAAATATCAGTATTACATTAAAAGCCTGGAATATAGTCTCCCAGCTAATCTGTAGGCATAAAGATATCTGAAGTTATTGAGAAGCTTTGACTTTCAGAGAAAAATGCAATTAGCCTATCAAAGATCACACCAAAGCATCTAGAGTTAGTATTTGTGTAGTAGGTAAACAATTTTAGCAGTTAGAATGATGTATATTAGTAAAAATACCAACACTTTTATTTGCATTACCTCAGCTGTGACTTGTCTTTGCAGATGAGAATCCCACTGCACTGGACACTGTGCAAGCACAGACTGTTGCCTCATAGCTTAGTCAAGCGTAACAGGTAAATGCAGGTGGATGGGAGAGTTACAAGAAATCAATGTGAGCAATGGGTTAGTATAGTATATGATGCCTGGGCTATGATGAAAACCTCATCAGTTTTTAAAATGTATTGCTTTAAAAAAATCTTGCGGAAGGAGGGAGCTTCCATCACATTCTACAGTTTCTGTTAACTCATGTTAGGCGTAAACTTGGTTTTTTTCTTTTTTATACTTGGCCATTATTTAGGCTGGCTGTTTTTAGAAGATTATATGAAAAATTAGTCTCCCTCTATGGTTAGGCTCATTTAACAAACATATTCTCTATTATACAGCTTGGAAGCAGAGACAGATGTGAAATGCTGTGCAGAGTGTGGGGTCTGGAACTCCAAGCTTGTCCTTCTGTAGGTACTTTGAAGCATTGTTGCCCTGTGTTAAGGCTTAATTGGTTTTCTGGTTTTTTTCAATGCAAAAGAGCAGTGGTTTGCATTGACCTGTTCTTTCACTCTTCAATTCAGTACAGGCATTCTGCTGGGATTTCTCTTGTGAAAGTCCTGCAGGTATGTTACTGTCTTTTCTTTTCTTTTTTTTTTATTTCTCTTGCAGTAGGAACTACCTGTGATGCTTTGTAGGCAAGAGGAATAGCAGCAGCAGCAGAGTGACATGGACTTGACCTGTTAAGTTTCATTCAGAACTGCGGTACTTGGTTTACAGTACTCTGCTGCTGATGGTTTCCTACAGAACAGGAGGGAAGGAAGGGTTAATGGCATCAGTTTTTTAACTTGTGTCCTCTCTCTTCTGCTACTCTTCTGGTGGTCCCAGAAGTAAAGTGTGTGTGCAAGCAACTGCTGTGTAGTTCTCTGTTTAACTGTAGGAAAGGGGGATGTTCAAATTTGTTCAAATTTATTCCAATTCTGTTCTTGCTGGTGTTGTTTTCTGTCCTGCAAAAATAAAAAGAGATACCAGGGCTGGGAGGTAGGGAAGAGGTCAAATGCTCATGAGCCTAACTGAGGGCAGGTGATGGAGTATTTTAGTGGAAAATCATGAGGTACTTGCCTAATGTGCTTGAGTGGCAAATGCTTGATCTCTTTCCTGAGAAAGATAAAAGACCTTTTTCCTCCAGTGTGAGATGTTTTCTGCTTTTTGTAGGCCTTGGCGATTAATGTATAATTGGTGATTCTACATTCAACTAGATAAAACAACTTTTCAAGAGAGGATGGCGTTGTGGAGAATTATGATCATAGATGCTTTATATTAAGGTAGCATCCCACCTTTCATTTCAGAATTGTCATGGTTTGGCTGAGCTGCTAACAACTTTAACTCTGCCATTTGAAGGGTTGCTCAGATAATGCACAAATGGAAGAGTGAAGGGTTTATTTTAATTAATTATTTTGGTACTTTTTGAAGTCATCTGATAAGAGTATCTTATCTGTCATGATAGTTATAATAGAAATTAAATATGCATCTTTCTGGATAACCTGCAGGGTGTGTGCTGTTAGTCCACCTACAGTGAGGAAAAGAAGCTTGTGGCTTTGTGATGGATGTACTACATGAAGCAACCCCTGTTAATTAATGAGTCAGGTTTCTTAATGTTATGTGCTTCAGCCTGCAGTCAGGAGAGTGCTGCTTCAGATTTGAAAACTGAGAACAAGCTGTAAGCAAACTGAAAACTGCTCATGACACAATCACACTTGTCTTCAAGGCACATGATGCTCTTATCAGGCACAAAAATTTCTTCCCAGTGGGTTATTCCTGTCTTGGTAGGTACTCCTAGCATTCTTAAATGGTAAGGTTTTTTTAGGTTATATACTATTAAACATCTGCTGCATTGCATTATTGAGGAGGATGTGATCCACAGATTACTTAGTCCATTTCTTGAGTGATGTTTGAGTGTACATCAGATAATACCTGCGTGTAAAACTTATCTTTAACTTATCTTTAACTAAGGACTGCAGAAATACTGTGTGAGACCTTTCAATATAGTGAAAAGATTTCCTTTTATTTTAGGCATATATATTTAAAATATAATGCATAAAAGGCTAGACATAAAAAAGATAATTAGGATTATTTGTTGGTAGGGGTCATCCTGTTATCTTCTGCATACTGTCAAAATCTTTCTTCCTGTTGTTTGAGATTAGGTGAGTGAATAAGGCTGTAGCTTTACGCCCTTCCCATTTTTCTTGCTCTTGACTGAAAGAGTTTTTCCATATACCTCTGTATAGAGTACTTATCATTTACCACTATCAGGTTTCTTTGGTATTTTATCACCTTTGTTTAGTAACTTATTGCTTGGTATCTCTTGGACAACTAATTACTGTAACGATCTGAATTTCTAGACTTGCGAAGTAATCAGTTCTGGTGCGCGGTTCCATCGTGCAGGTTTGTGTGCGAGTTAGAAAACTCAGTAAATGATGGAGTTGCAAATTGCTTGTGAAGCCTAGTGCAGAAATGTTTCATAGATCTTTAAAGAAGGAAATGCAGCGTTCCCTTTAAATAGCAAGGTTTGCTGTTTCTCTTGAAATCTCAGCCGTTCTTAGAGGAGAGACTGTTTGAAGAGATAATTAATAGAATTGCAGAACCGTTTTGGAGGCTATCAACCTTACAAAGAACAGACATTTTTTAAAAAAACAAACTTGTGTAGTAGATGCAGCAGCAGCTCTAAACCATTTGAGCTGGTATTTTCTATTGCAGAGTATTAAAAACATACAGCATTAAGGTTTAGGTGGTCTTCTGACACAGTGCATTTCTTGCTAACACCTGGTTGCCGTGTGGGTTTTAAAATGCCTTGCACTTGCCAAGTGTTCAATTGCAGGTTCGCTCCCCGTGCTTATGTCCATGTTCCTCTTCAAGAACCAAAAAGTTGTGGTGTTCTGGGTGCTGCCTGGGGTGTGCCCGGGCATAAGCAATTTTCTTGGCAGGAAGGAAAACTGAAACAAATCAGTACTGAAACAAATGTACTTTTCTCAGGTTTTTTGAAATCTAACTTTCCAGCCACCATGCTGGCATGTACACTGGATGCATGTACGTTTTGAAACCTTCATCTGGCAGACTTTGATAAATTTCTGGGTCACACTAAGCTTCAGAGGTGAAACTTTCAACTTTTCCCCCAGCTATTTAGCTAATTAGCAGTTAAACAAATTCAGAGCCTTGTGATGATTTTTAAAATAGTAGTGTATTCAAAATTTAACTTCTGTAGACAAATACTGTGACTAAATATTTATGTCATGTCAGCTTTTTAATTGCTGTTGTGCAATACAGAGTTTACAACTGACATAGGCACAATGATGATTGCAGAGATCGCCACCAACAAATGTGCTTTTTGGGGTTGTTAGATTTTTTTCATTTGCAGCTGTTTCGTCCACTGTTGTAATGTAACCACTGCACAGTATATTTTCTTTTAAATAATGCCATCCTTTGAATGATAGATTGCTTGTCATATCTGCTCTGTAAAGAAAATGATTTCCTACTTTGAAAGGAAAGATGGAAACCTGTGAGTTCTGTCACAGGCTTTCTGTATCGGAACGATACAGCTTTGTAGGGTTATTCATCTACGGAATGGTAACATACCCCATGCAGCGGGATGATGGTTCAACTCTTACATTAACAGCTGAAATCTTTCTTTGAAAGTCTTCTAAAGCAGCCATCTGATTAAAATTGCAAGCTCCAGTTTGTGTCACTGCTCATAACACTAAGATGGAGGGAAACTTGCAGCCTTTCAGGATTAGATTTTGTCAGTTTTTCTTGGTGATGCTCTAAGCTTAACTATGCTGTATCTGACTTAGCAGCTTTGCCTGCACTGATAACATGATTAACTCTTGACATATTACATATGCCTTGGGTATTCAAAACACTTGTGAAAGTAATTAAAAAAAAAATGTAAATTTTGTTTAAACAGGAGTTAAGGTATTAAATTAATAGCATACTTTTGGAAAAGGCATCTGTTATTTCTCCTATCAATTATGTGATGTATTTAGCAGGTGCTAAAACTCTACTCAAAGCTGAAGTCTGTGGTAGCTCTGATTACTTCTGCTGTGGTGTCGTGATCCTTGTGGATACGTAATGGTGTGAAAGATGGTGAGAAAGTATGTTATCTCTGACAGTAGAAAGAGGGTTTCTGGCCTGCAACTGGCAGTTTGCTATGAGGCTTAAGTTAAACAGTGCACCTCTGTTTTGAAAACATTTTACACTTTCTCATGTTACTGGAAGTGTATTTCTGTATTAGCCTTGTGAAAAGTTTATCTTAATCTGTGTTTAAAGTTTCTAAAATGTTTGCTAGGAAGAGTTCTGCACAAAGCCAAACTCAAATCTATTTTTGTTTGTGCTTGCTGGAAGAGCAATGAAAAGATCTTTTATTCTAGTGAGCTTTTTTGTTTTATGGTGTTGCTGTTTGCAGTGTGAAAGTTAGTTGTCAGCACTTGCATTTGTAAATCTCTTTTTAAGGGCTGATTACTCTGGGCTGAAAGTTGGCAGGCAAGATCTCGGCCCTAGAGCATTGTTTGGGGTTACGCATGTTTTTAAATAACAGATCTATCTGACTGGTTTGATTGAGAGAATGCATGCTGCTACTCATACTCTTGTAACTCTAGACAGCAAAACAGACTGCATAAAAGCACGCTTTGAATATGAATTAGAAAAATTAGAGACTACTTCTAATGAAAGCAGAGGTGGGAGGATCAGGAGTGACACTTGAGGGAGGTTTTTGGGGGGGGTTGGCGAGGGCAGTAGTGGTTTTCGATGGCTGTATAACAATCGAGTAGATGTCTCTTCCGAGCTGTTTGCAAGGTTGTGGTGTATGTGGATGCAGTATGTGTATATAAATATCTTCAGACAGTTGAACGTTAACTCTGCCAGTACTATAAGATACCTAAACCTGAAGTAAAATGCAGTGTAAAGGTTAGCCTGATGTTGGCACCACAGTAACACCCACGTGTGGCTTTTGGATGAGAGCGGTCCCAGCTCTGCTTGGCTTGGCACCCAGACAAGAGTGATCATGTGGTGGTGTGCATTTATCTGTATAGTCATCCATTGCTGGTTTGTATCTGGTATCTTCTGAAGTGACGGAATTCTTACAACAAAATGCATTTGAAAATATTTGCCAGTGAAGAACCATGTTGTCAACTTTAAAAAAACAAACAAACAAACCAACCAACAAACAAAAAACCCAACCCACAACTTTTTATTTGTGAAGGTGGTTGTGGATGTTGCAGAGGGAAACCAGTAGGCTGAAAACAAAATACGTGCTACCTGTGTCGCTCGGCCACATGGTCTTGGTCCTTCCTGAGAATATTCTTGTAACTCCTCAGATTAACCACTGCTGACCAGGTGCCCTCAGGCGCAGATCTGTACAAGTACTAGTGAAGAGTTACTGCCCACATCATCCTCGTACTAATGAGAAAACAACTGTATTAAGGTGCTCTTCTTCCTCTTGCATTTCCTAATTTAGCAGACTGAGCAGTGTATTACAGTTTTGGGGACAGTAAAGACTTCATGGTTGAATGTTGTGTGGTTTCTAAATAAACATGTTTTTACCTGTATTTTAAACTTCTGGGAGATAAGTGTCTTGCCTACTTACAAACCAAGTTTGAAGTGCTTTTGATAAGCTTCAGTAAAATCCATGCAGTTTCTCTTAGATTAGGTAGTTCTGGAAATAAGTATTTGCATGTCTCGAGAGTAACTTTGCTCTTGACATAATCTATCTGAAGTTGTTGAACTTGACTAATTACTCTGTGATGACTGAATGGCAAGCCAGAAGGAAAAATAAAGATTTACTATACACATTTACAGAATTGAAATTATATATAATATTACAAAATTATAATTGTGTACTTCAATTCATAAATGCAGGCTATTCTGTAGACTTAGTGACTGGACATAATTTGTGGAAGGCATGGATTTTTTTTTGTGAATCTGCTTGCTGTAGACTAGAAATATTATTTAAAAACTTATTTAAGAGACTGTGTGCTTCTGAAGGTTTTTTCTTGTGGGTTTGGGTTTTTTTTTTCATAACTTGAATGAAAAAAATTGCAGTCCACTTCTGACAGCTCAACATTCTGCCATAGGTATTGCTATCTCTATCCCAAACAGGTCTGCCAACTTGCATTTTTCTCTTGAATGTCTCCTACTTACTGCAGCAGCGTGCATTTATGCAAAGATATGGTTTACCAGTCAGCAATTCAGTGTATCTTTTAAAGTGCTGGGCAAGTTAACTCTTCAGTGGGATGATAATTTTTATTGCTTTATTAAAATGCCACATTTAACTTGCTCGCTAATTTGACTATTAAACTAGCATCAAAAGAGGATAAACTGTCTTCCAAATGATCAATCCTGATCTGTAGTTTCTAGTACTACCAGATATTGATTGTGATTCCTGTAAATAAGCTTGTGTATGAAGATATGTATCAATACTAATGAAAAACATGTGAAAACACATCTTTTGAAGAGCCTTTAACATTTTGCGATTTATTTTTTTAAAATGTTTCTCTCCCTAAAGTCACACTGCTTTTTCCACAAACACTGTATTCTCTGACATGATAGTCATGGAAGCCTGCAGTCATATAAGTTTTATGCTTTAAGAGACTGGTAAGTGGCAACTCTGTGGTGGAAAAGTTGATGGCACTAACTTTCCAGAACAGCCCTGCACATGAAGTCGTTTTGAAGTATATCACAACAGATAGGATTTTGCAGCAGAGCACTTGATGTCCTGGGGACTTGTAGCAGTGTGACATACTAAGTGAAGAAAATTGCAAAGGAAACTCCTCCTGCATTTGGGGTCTTTCCGTATGGCTTACCCATTTGCAGAAAGGCAATAGCTGATCGTTGTTAAAAGCACGGGACTTAGAAGGCAGGTTGAATATCCTCTTTAAACAGATTATAATAGTATCTCACTTGTTTTGAGAGTCATTTTGATCCTTAATGATCAAAATGCAACTTAAATATATGGGTTTGACATTGTAGTTATTAGAAATAATTTGTTCACAAGGTGTGGTGTGTATCACAACAAATCTGTGTAACTAATGAGAATATGATTATTAGTCTGAGTAATCCAAACAAAGTTACCTAGAGCTTCAATCTAGACCTAGCCTGTGATAAGTGTCTTGTGTAATCTCATCTTTAAAGGGCTTCTGAAAAGCAGTAGAATGATGTGCCGCTTTGATTGCTGGTGGCTTGCCCAAGAAATCTGAAGTTGCAGTGTGCACATTGCAGTCGTGTGTTACCTGTCAAGTTGGCTAACAAGTTGTCTACCCTCAGCCAAAATTAATGATTTAGCTGAATATTTTGTGCTTGATGGCCAGTCAGCAAATGCTTTAAAGGATATATGCGTGGTGGAATTTTACTCTTGTTTGTTAGACTCACATGATCTTAGCTGTTTTCCTTCCACAATCCATAGATTTACAAAGTACTGGTGCTAACACTACATACCAGAGGATGGAAGAGATTGCATCATGACTGGGGACAGGCTGATCCTAGAAGGGAATGGGAATATGCGAGATAAGCAGGCGAGGTAGAGGGATGCAAAGAAGTACCTTGGCATTGATTTGGGGATCAAAATGCTGAGTAGATAACATCATTGCTGACTGAAACTCATTTGTCTTTCTGTAAAGTAGACTTTAGTTTGTGAATCTGGACTAATGTGCATGCTCAAGGTTAGCATGAACAGCAGTGGAGATCATACACAGTGAACACAATGTCTAAGAAGTCTTGTGCTCTTTTTAGAAAAATATTAATCCAAAATTTTAAAAGGCTAAAACCAGTTTCTTTAAAGAATATTAACAGAAGCGTTCTCCAAGAAGCTTAGACACCTTCTGCAGTGTTAATGTGCATACAGCTTCCCATGCGTGGGTTTGAGCAGCCCAGAGTCTAGCTATTTAATACTTGCTTTTGAAAAGTTGCTTTTGTCCCGAGGATGATTTTTGGTTATTTTATAAAATACAAACATCCTGAATGAATTCCAGACTTTCTGCCATGTAGACTCTGTGTATGTTCATGTGTGTGTAACGCTGTATGTGAGGGGCAGTATAACTTTTTTATTTCTTTTTTTGTGTGGGTTTTTTGTCTGTGTCATTTCTCCCTTACTTAAATAGTTTCTATTCCAAGATGAGAGGCAGGGTGTTAGGAAAAAAGACTTCCGGGAATATACCAGTGACACAGTGCATGTGTTTCTTTCAAAAACATGTTTTTCATGCTGACTTTACATCAATAGCATGAAGTGATAAGCAACTGTTCATCTAAGCCAAAGATTTCGTCCTGTCAGGGATGTCAGTATATTTGTTTCTTCAGCTGCGTGTGCAAAATATCTTATCTTCTGCCTAATCCCATAATACAGACACTTGAAACAGTTCATAGGTGAATGTCATAATTTTATTTGAAAATTTTGGAATGTATTCAGCCAGTTGTATGAAAGGCTTTTGTCCATTTCAAAGTATAGTGTAGAGGACATTCCATGGAAGGCCATAATGCCATAGACTGAAATAAATACTTTTTAACTCCAGTCTTTTGGAGTCAAGATACACTAAAAGGAGCTTAAGCTGCCAAAGAATGGAATCATACCATCACCTTCCATATGCTGCAAATCTTCACTTTTTTTTTTAAGGAGTTCGTAGACAATCTCACCCTGAAGTTTGGTGTCACCAACTTGAAGGCAATAAATTTTCCTCACACATTGTTACAGATGCAGTACTGGAATTTCCACGTGAATAAGTAACTCAAAAAGCATATTACAACTTGCTCATCATCCTTTTAGAAAAGAAAAAAATGACCCTGATTTTACACTCCAATATTTACTTTCTAAGACTTCATGCTTTAAATGAGCTTTTCCTGGTTTTTTAAAGACCAGTTTGGTGTTTGGGTTTTTTTTTCCAAATAACAGTATTAAATAATAGCATCAAATTTCAAAGCGAAGTCGCTGTCAGACTTTCAACTCTGCTCAGTTTTCTACTTGTCTAATCAAATAAAATAATATTTTAGGAAGATGGAGCAGAACAACTTGTTGAGCGTTACTAATCTAGCAGAACTGTTGTAACATGCTTCTTAAAATTTGCGAAGATTAAGTGACTGTCAGAGTAGTTGTAGAATACAAAGGTTGGTTTGTGTCTAAATGCTTCTTAATAAGTTAAGTAAGTCTACCAAGTGGTATGAAAAAGTCACAGTTTGAAAACCAATCTGAATAGTTAAGGTGAGAATCAAGTGAAACTTACCCAGTGGAATTTCCCTGCCCGGTGCTGTGGCAAGTGTTCATCTGCACTCCCGAGGCAGCCAGCGTCTGGGAGCTGAGCGTATCTGCAAGATCACTTTATCCTTGCCTTCTGCCATAACGTTTTCTCTGAATGCAGAGTATCTGCAAGATCACTTTATCCTCGCCTTCTGCCATAACGTTTTCTCTGAATGCATAATCCTGACTGTGTTGTGGGGAAGTTCTTTGGACCTTTGGTCTGAATCGGCATGGCACGTCTGGAACGGCTGTGAGTTCTCAGGAATTTCAACAACCACTTACTGAATCTTTTGTCTTCCTGTTTCTGCAGCTTACAAAGGTGACCAGTAAAGTTCTCTCTGAGCAGCCAAAAAGCAGACAGCTCATGACTTCTGATCAGGACACTAAAGTTGTGGCTGAACCGCAGGTGCAGCAAGTACAAGAAGTTAAAGACGGTTCTCATCTAGTAAGTATTATAATTACATATTCCCCTGGTATAAGTGTTGCATGAAACAGGTTTGTTTTTTTTTTTACTATGTCTCAATCAAAATTGTATCTCAAAACATTTTAGAAGACAGTTGGCTGATAGCATTGCAACATAAAATCCTAGAACAGAGCTGTTGAAGGTGGCTAATTCACCATACCGAGTAAGAGCATCAACTTAACTTTTCTTCAGCCCTACAGGGGATTTAAACAAACTGCAAGTTACAAGAGTTTGCACTCATTTAAAGTACAGGGCTTTTTAGGCTATGCAGGAATTGTATTACCAATCTTGAGTTAGGTTCTAGCTCACACATTAACATCTGAGGAAAATGCGGGAAATGTACTTGGCATGTATCTGTAATTGAAAAAAGTACGAACCCATACAAACAGGAGATTGCATTCTGTAACAGGAATTTTGCTCAGTCAGTTCTGCCAAATGGCACGTGCTGCTGCTTCTGTGCTACTGTGCACAATCCAGTAAGTTGCTTTATGGGATGCTTTTGGCAGATCATACAGCAGACAGTACTGTGTGTATATATGTTGCAGTAAATATTACATACATTTTCAAGAAGATTGAATACTTGATTCTATGTGTAAGCTCTACTCATAACATTATATTTTTGTCTTTGAACTTTAACTGTATATTGGGAGAAATGTTTCCTCTTGGGACATCTCGAAGGGTTTGGTTTCAGTGTATGTTCTGCTAGGCACTTAGCCTGTGCTATGCTAAGCAGCAGATGCTTGCTGCTTCAACTTAACCTTGCAGCAGCAGATGCTTGCTGCTTCCACTTACCTTGCAGCAAGCACTAAGGAGAATTTTGAAAAACACTGTAAACTTGTGCTTTTCTTTGCTAAGCAAGCTGGTGGGGTTTTTGTTTGTTGTTCCCCCCTCCCTCTCCTTTTTTTTTTAATTGGCATTCTGGGTTCTCTTCTGCTCTGTTTTATCTTTCTCAGATATGAATTTTTGTCTATTTGACAGTAGAGGAAAAAGTTGAACCCGCTTTTGTGCCATACTTTTGAAAGTTGAGCTTTTGTGATTTCCCCTCGCTGCCCCACCCCCTATTCAAGGCATTAATTCCAAGAAGCCAGTGTGTAAGCTTGAGTAAGAGGCTCTTGCAGATTTGCTTCAAAAGCTTGGAACTGTCAGTGCACTTTCAACAGGTGCATTAGTATTAAAGGTGGTTTGATTAGTCTTCACATTGATGCTAGTTCTTTTAATTTGGCATACTAGAACTTTTATAAAGCTTCATGTAAACTTGGATCTAAATCTTAATTTCTGTTCTTTCATACTTATTTGGAGAAAGAGAGTAATAATTTCTTTCAATTTCAGAAAATCTATCTGCTCTTTTCCTAAGCAGAGGAGACTAATGTTAATTTGGATATCTTGGAATGTATCCATAATGCTATAATGGTACATTTCAAATAACTAATTCTTTTGAGATTAAAGCTTTTCCTTTGCTGAATATTTTATTCTAAAAAGCTGAGACCTGTAGCGTATTAAGCTCTTAAGTTATACCAGTATCATACTCTTATATGCACAGCATCAGAAGGTCATTTTGTTGGATGAGAATCATTGCCAATATATGCTGTTAAAAGTGATGTTTTCAAGATAGTCCCGTCCATAATGGCATGCTTGCATGAGTATATTTTGCCAGTGCTTCAGGACTTCACTTGCAAGTTTTGGGAACAAGGCTATAGTTTGAGGAAAAACTTCATGGGGTACAGGAAGAAGTTAGCAAACTAAAATCATTAAGACACTTTTATCTTTCCAAAAATGTGATAGGAAGGAGAAGAACTTCTGAAGTCCTGACTCGATTGCATTTAGCAAGTACATGCGTCAGGTTAACTGAAAATCACCTGCTGTTTCTTGTGTGTCTTAACTATTTTGAGATCAGAGGGCTAGACTGCATAAAGGTATGGATTCATGTCTGTGGTGATCCCTACTTCAATGTGTGTATGATATGGGGCCATACTGCCATGGTATCTGGTGAGATTTCTAGGAGTCTTTATTTTTTTTTTTAAAAAATAGACTTAAAAGAAATTTGCTGAATTACATTCCTGAGCTATTTTCGCTATGCTGTTCTACTAGGATCTGTTGATACCTAGTCCGAGTGCTTTTGTGGCAGGGGGGGGGGAAAGTTGTAGAATTTGTACAGCAAATTTTGATACACCTCTGTAGATCCTGGAAAAATAACTCCCTGTATGCTAGTCTTAATTCTGAAGTGATTATATAAAGTATTTTTTATTATATCTTTAAAAATTAACAATAAATAAATTTTCCTAATTATGACTTTAGTCAGTCTGTTTTCTTTGGCAGGAACAAAACTTAACACATGTTCTACTGTTAGTAATGTTGAACAGATAGTCAATAGTGACTGAATTAAAACAAAAGTTTTGATGTTGTGGTGGAAGCCTTCAGGAATCACTTTCCGGGGTTGCTTATGTTACTGTTACAGAGGTCACTTGTTTACTAACAGTTTTCAAAGGCTTAACCTCATGGTGAGGGAGCCAAAGTCATTTCTTCTGCCTTGAAGTAGCTATAAAACTATATGCTATTTAATGCCTAATGTAGATTGATTGCAAGCCTAGTATAGTTAGTTTCCAACAACAGCTCTGCTTGAATTTGATTATAGTAGTATTGAACAGCAGAATTTCAGTAGTTTTGCACTCAAGTCGATTGAAGGAAGTTGGCAGCTTGAGGATCCTTGTAAATTTCTTGCTCATAGTAGCTTACGCTTACAAGTTGGAGGTAGATAGTTTAGAGGATACTAGCAAATTCTTAGCTTTGATAAATTTGGGAGTGAAATATGCTGGTATTTCTGGCTTTTTTTTAACCTAGAGGTAGGCTTTGTCACTTCAGGTGACATCTGTCATTGGATATTTTTTGTATCCTGATTGACAATTACTCTTTCTGAGAAAGCCATTGTCAGACTGGACCCAGGAAAGTCAGCGTTTAAGAAATGTTTCACTCCCTTTTGACTCACTTCTCTGTTTCCTTTTCAATCAGTAACACTTTGTTGCTAGAAATTCGAGGTTACTTTCTGAGGGAAGAGACCAAGACCAAATCCCATGGTGGAGGTAGTTTATATGACCTGTGTCTGCCAAACAGGACTTAATTAACCTTTAGTGCTAAAGGCACGATCTTTTTCCTTTCTCATTGATCCTAAACTCTTCCCCTGCCATGCCCACGTTTGAATATGTAGCTTCTCGGAGCATTTTCCAAGGACCAAAGAATTTTCTGTCCTTGATTGTCTGAATCGAAGACCTGATCTGGCAGTTTGAAATTAACTTTAGAAGGGATTCTTGTCATCAAGTGGCAACAGGTTCTGCAAATGTTGGTATGTTCCAGTGGAGGATATTACCATGGGGCCATTTAAACTTGCTGTCTGATGGCCATATGAGCATCACCCATTCTCTCTCTAGTTGAATAATTATCAGGCGCTGCCATGGGCTTCTGTTAATGGGAATTCAAACCCATGTGGTGTGCTGGTTTTTGTCAATGCTTATAGGTACTGTAAATACAAGTTCAATCATATTGTTGGTTCTAAGCACAAGAAAAATAGCTAGCAAGTCAGAAAACTTAAGATGGGACTTAATTGCACTTCCTAAAATGTTTTTCATAGGAGGCAATGTGGAAGGATGTCTCGGGCTTAGAGCTGCTAGGTTATGTTATTTAGAAATCCTTTTGCAACCCATTCAAGAATAAGCCTCATAGAATAAAAAGTGACTGAGGAAATTAGATTTACTAGTTTAATATAGGACCCTGTGTAACGGCTTATTGAAAATTCAGTATAGCATATAATCCTCAGATCATTTGACGATACACAGTATTACATATGTATGTGCCAATTAAGAGTTAAGTAGCAGTTTGTATAACATGTAGGTGATATATAATAATTCAAGAGATCATGAATAGCTTTAAATGAGAGATGGGAAGATTAGACCTTAAACTGAACATGTACAGTATCATCATCATGAAAGATCAATACTGCTTAGTGTTTGCTCTGTCACATTATTGTAGATTTAGACCATAAGAAAAGTGCTGCATAGTTCTGCACCTGTAGATGACTTCTAATGCTAACGTTTAATTGCTTTAATGTGTAAAATGTATATTTAAACTCTTAACAGTCCATTTAATCTTGATATATTAGAGGGAAAGTTAAGCAATCTGACCAGCTCTTTCCAAAAGCCTGCAGTAGTGATGTTGTGACATCTGTTGTGATGCTGCTCTTCTCTTTTCCCTTAACTGGCAGTGGGCATGACATCAGGTATGGCCTGAGAGTGCAGGATAATCACTGTTTCTTCAGGACTAGTTACGATTGCATGACTTTATTATAGAAAAAGGATAAATGAAATTAGATGTCAGAAGGTTGTAAGGACTGTTTTAACTTGTGCTATTGTAACTTTAAAGCTAGACTATATTTTAAAACTTAGGTCTTTAAGACTATGTATGGGATAAACCCTTATTCCTTGACAAGGAATAGGTACATGTAGAAATGAAAGTAGATGGGTAGGTATACTCCTGTTGATGAGCATGTTGACTTCCTGCTTTCTGCGTAGGAGTGTGCAGGACATAGGACTAAAATACTTATTAAAAAAAAAAACAAAACCTGTTCAAGTTATGAAAGTGCTGCTTCAGAGCGGTTTTGTTTCATGGAGAGGGAAAACCCATTTAGGCTTTGAGTAGATGAGAAATATACTAGAGCCAAAATACATATGTATAAAGAAAAAACCCAAAATAAATAAAACCCACCCTCCAGCTGAGCTGGGCTCCAAAGTGGCAGAGCACAAATTCTGTTAGTTTTAAAGTGCTTTTCAAGTCAGGTGGCGGTGTTTATCTTAGCCAGAAGGCTTTTAAGACTTACTGAGTCTTGGAATTTAAACAACCAACCTCAGGTCATGTAGCATAACAGTGTGGCATTTTCTGCTTAAATTTATGTTGCTGTTTTTTCTTAATGGTGATCCCACAATAAACAATATTGAGAAATGTGACTTAATGAATGTTCACTATAGGTGCTTAAAAATAGAAATTATCCCTGGAACTCTTAGATAAAACCAAAGGAACAAGTACAAAATGTGCCTTTGCACATAAGGAGAAGGGTATGGGAAAAATGGAAGAAGTTTCTACTTGCTTGAACTGCTTCACCCATTTTCTCCCCATTAGTTGATAGCAGAAGTGCTTGTTAAGGCACTGGAAAAGTGGACTTTGCTCTGGTCCTTCTCTTAAATGCACTTAGTTCCTCTCTAGAAAGCACGTCATTAGTAATGGTTAAATCACAGAGGGGAAAAATCTTGCTATTTATTTACCTGATGAGGGAGTTTTCTGAATAGTTGTAAACTTTGCAAGTATTATTGTGACTTTATGCTGACATTAGAAACAGTTGAATTGTTTGCTCATGGCATTTCTTCAAAAAAACTATTATAAGTAACACCCTCCCCCTTTCCCTGTACTTGGTTCCAGGGAATGCTAAAGAGAGGAGTGACTTGGCTTAGTTTTAAGTCTGGATCCAAGCATGTTGAATAACTTTGTCCCACGGGAGAATTAAAAAAAATGCAGCAGATGGCAGCAATGATGCATCAGACTTCCTATCCTTAAGAACAATGTATCTGCAGGCACTTTGAGGCTTCAGGTATTGGATAAGCTGGAGGGGGCAGGGTAGTCTTCCTCTTTTCTCACTTTGCAATTTCAAAGCAGACTTGCTGAGAGGGGATGTATTCCCTAGCCAATTCAGCAATCTTTTTTATGGTCAGAGGATTAGTGGTGAATAGGAAGTTTCCCCTGAAAGTTAGCCAATATGGTTCTTTCACGTATGCAAATCTGAGTCTGCCTATGGCATTTAAATTTATATGGCATTTAAGAATCTAAAACACATTATTTTTTTGTGATTCATTTGTCCTATAAGCAGAATACTTGTCTGGGGAGAAAAAGCTACATTGGCGGCCATATTACAGCTTTGCACTTTTTTGTGTTACACAGTATTTATAAAGAGAAGTAGGATAAGAAATGATTCAAAATAAATATTCAAATACCTTGCAAAAGCTTCAGAGAAGAGAATGGAAGCATTTCACACTGTATAAGGAAGAGAGATTCACCTCTAGTCTGTTTTATGCTGCTAAATGTGAACTCTACTATTACTGCAGGAGTGCTTCATAGTGACTGCAGTGCAGACTAAAGTGAAACATCTGAATTTCTAGAGTGCTTCTGCACTTCCTCAGTACTACCTTGTACTTGCAAGTTATTATCATAAGATTGTGAGCAGTCTGGGATAGCAAGTGCTTTTTTTTTCATGTTCTCTTCTACCTGATTTTAATCCAGCCTGGCCCTGCTTACTGTGGTTCAGTGCAGTGTCATTTTTTTTCCTCAGTCTTCAGGTTACAACAGGAAACAAAGTGCTTGCTTTTCTTTTGGTTCATTACTCTAAACAGATGTGAACTTAGTTTACCAACTAGATATGAATGAGTAAAAGAGGAACTGATGCTTAATTTACTTCTATGTTGATAGTAGTAGATTTTCTGTCAGAAGTAAAGTAAATGAAGGAGACTGAAGGGAAAAAGTGACTGTGGGCTTCTCTGGTAAAGATGGTAAAGATTGCCCCCCGCCCCCCCGCCTTGGAATTTTGGAAACAAAGCAGAAATCTTGCAGCGTGACAGTGACGGGGACCGTACAGACAACATAGATAAGACTGAATAATGTCTTAAGCCTTATGTAGGCTATGTGACTTGCCATGAAAGCAGCTGTAAAATAAGTCACAATGACAATCATGAAAAAAAAAAGTAATGATAGTGGAATATTAGAGCCTGGATCTCTGTGTTAAGCAGCCTTTACTCTGCAAGTATAGTTTACAATAGAAATTAAAATACATCTCTTACTAGTTAGTTGAAAGGCAACTGCTTTAATTAGCCTTAGTACCTCTATATACTACTGTATGAATACAATGAAGGCAAGTTGCCAGGCTATCTTAAAACTCTAGTTCAAGTACATCTTGATTAAACTTGCCATAAGGTGCACAACCAATTGAAAAATAGCACTCAGTTCAAGGTACAGCTGAAAGAACATTTGAAATAGAGTTCAAGGGTCTGTCTTGTCTTTCATGTGTGTTTTCAGTATCTTTTAAGTAACGCCGTAGAGTGGTGCTGTAGTGGTACAGTCTGCAAGCTCTCTGAAGGATGGGGTCCAAATGTGAAATAATAGCAATGGATTTGAGAGGAGGTCTGAGTGATGTAAGGTTATGTAAAGGCAAATAAGAACAACTCTGTTTAGAGCAGAAGAGATTGCTGGGTACTTCCAGCTTTTTTTACTGGGTTTTTATTTTTGAGGAAACAGAACCACTTTTTTAGCAAGTAAAGGGACTTACAGTAGTAGAAGTCTTCCAATATGTAAATACATGTGTAGAAAGATGTTCTTTGCCGTCATAAAGTCAGAAAGAAGTCTGTTTATATATAACAAAGAAAACTTACACTGGGGACAGACTTTTGGAAGAAGCAGCATTTAGTCAAACTACCTTTTAAATCTGTCTGAGTTTTTTTTGTAAAAGAATACACAAATTTTTTGGACATTAAGTATAATTAATCCTGACACAGTACCACGAGATTGCTAGATGATCGTGAGGCCCCTTCCAGTGCTGTAAGTCACTGAGGGATTATGTATTCTTTTTTTCATGCAGATAACGAATTAAAAAAAAGGCTTGGAACAGAATTAGCTTCTGATAACGTACAGTGACTGTTCAATGGAATACGTGAGGTCTTATCTATCTTTAGCCTGTTTTTCCTAAAGAAGTAATCTTGGTGTAGGTTCAGCTCTGGGGGAAGGGAGGACAAGGAGAAATTGGTCCAAAATGTGTTTGATCTAATAGCTTCCACTAGTTTAGTCTTCAAATCAGATTTAAACATGTGAAGCCAGACTGCATTTATCCTTGTATAGAAAGCGGGAGTTGTATTAAATATGAAGGCAAGCAGTTTTTTGGCACACATGGACATTGTGAAAGATGTCATTTAAATATTTTAATGATTTGGATGAAGGAAACTTCAGGAAATTAAACAATGGAAGTTCATAAGACTTGGTAATACTTGTAAACAGACTGTAATCTCATTAGGAGAATTATTTGGCTTGAAAATTACAGTGCATATGATGAAATACTAAAACATTGCTCCGCAACTGGGATTTGGACTTTGAGTGGCAATGACATATGAACCCCTGCATGGTTTTAAAGTGTGCTATTTTTGGCAGCTGGGTGTTGGCTTGTCTCCTCAGTAGCAGCAGAAAGTTAGTTTAGTGTATAGAGGAAGGTGATTTGCAATGAGAAGACTCCTCTGACACTACTTATTGAACATGGGCTGCTGCTTCAGTAAAGAATTGAGTAACAGCACGAATGAGGAGAAAACCGGCTTGTTACAAAAATCTGTGGAAGAGGAAGCACCAGAGTCAAGGATAAGTAAAACTTCATCTTCAATTTTAGGAACTGTGGAAAGCCAGGATCTGCATACAGTGGGAAGGACGGTTAATGGGGCAGCTGCGATAGTCAGCATTGAATGCGTTCGTAGTGATGATTACATAGCGTCAAATTCTAAATTTGGGTTCTGGGATAGAAAAGCAAAATATCCGTCGTACAAAAGCGTGGAGAATGCTCCACATGAGAGCTCTAGGAGAGCGTATGACAGACCTTTTAGCTTCTTTAATTCCTTTAGTCACCTCCTGAAGGTCTCTGGTACATATGGAAATGTGCAGAAAAGTGAAGAAAAGAAAGATAGGGTTATTAAAAAAAGAGTACCTAAAAAATCTAATAGTAATGGTCAGCACATGAACAATACAGAAAATATTAATAGTAAAATTAAAAATGAAAATGTAGCTGTAGAAGAGCATTGCTTGTTTGATCATATTTCTACTTCACATGTACCAGACATCCTAGACAAAGGCTTACGGGGTGAAATTTCCTTAAATAGAAATTTTCTGGAGGATTATGCAGTTACGTGTGACTATTCAAGGCAGAATGAAACAACAGTACACGTTGAAGACAGCGAGAGTGACAGCCTACAAAAGGTTTCAAGTTCACATAGAGAGATGTCTCCAACATTTTCCTGTCTTGATGTAGACGACAGGCAAAATACAAAAGATAGGGAGTTTTACAGTATTTGTGTTGTAGATGCTGAAGATCTGAGAGGGGATGAAGAGGTGCCAGCTACTGCGCATGAAGAGGCTGCAGCAGACGTAGATAACTCAGCTGTTACCGATGAACGAATGTGCAGCATGGCACGACCTCTAGACACTGGGGAGGAATTTCCAATGCAGCAGTCGGCACAAGTGGAAGCTAAGTTTAATTCACAGAAAGAACTGTTTGAGTATAAAAAAGAGGATAGGTCAAACATGCAGAAAAAGGAAACAAAGGAATATTGTAACATAGACATCCAGTCTTCTTATGATAACTTACTGGCTAACAGGTGTCAGGTGCGTAGGTTAAATACTGACAATACAGTAACAGATGGCTTAAGAGCGAAAGTATATGATGAAGTCGTCCCTGAGAATCGACAAGAGGAGGTATATACCATAGGTAATGCTGTCAGTTGGAATGAATCACTCCATAGAGCTTGTGATTCTGTAAAATTTGTAGATGCTGCTGAAGAGGACCAATACAGCCCTAATTCAGAAAACATGAAACACAGTGGTTGTATTTCCAGTGTATTGTTAAACACTGGAATATGTAATTCAGGAAAAATTGAGGGAAGTCATGATTCTGAGATTGTACCATTTGGTTTAAATAGACATCCCTCAAGTGTTGTAAGGGAAATAAATATTAAACAGATGGCAGAGAACATGAGGGGTAACTTCAAATTATCATTAGAGTTACATGAAATGGGCAATGATTCTTTTTTGGTGAGTCAACGTGTAGAAAAACTTGCTGAAGAAGGCTACTTCCTAAACCCAGAAAGTGAAGTAAACTCAAATCTGGAAAAGAGAACATTTCAAAGAACGTATGGTGATAGCCAAACATTTGCACCTGACTCCAGTGAACATCACAGTGTGTTGGAAGGATTCTTGAAAGATAAAGAGAAATGCACAGGTATAGTTTTGCATAGCTGTGAAGCTTTGAATGTGACTGAAATGCACGAAAACTTGGAAGAAAGTTCTGATTTCCAAACTCAAATTAAGGGTTGCACTGAAAACAAGACATCAACTGAAGTTGCAAACCATAGTGGCATGGAGGAAGATGTCTGTGTGAGTATCATTGAGCTGAAAGGCGACATGCTTGAGGAAGCTGGTTGCTTGAGTGGAACTCGATCATGGGTAAGTGGTGGCACTTTGACATCTCATGAACTACGTAACACAAGTGCAGATGAAATGTTCCTAAAGAAAAACAGCCTAGAATCTCAGATTTCACAAGAGTCATCAGGGAATAAAGGTAAAGTATGCAAATATTCAAATTCAGATAACAAAAATGGTGTCTCTTCTGTGTCTATGGAATGTGAGGATATGAATAAAATGGACATGAACTGTAGACAAGCTGAGGAACACGATGTATGTTCCTTCTGTGCAGTGAAAAATCAATGGAATGCAGGGACTGACTCAGCCACAATAGCTGGGGATATACTAGAATCTGTAAAACAGGCAAAATCTGAAGGTCACCTAAACGAGACAATTGATAACAAGGCAGAAAATGTAAAACAGAATTTGGATGCTAACATTGTTGATCATGATAAAAACATCTTAAATTGCAATAAAGGCTTGACTCAGGATCAGAATACTTACTCTAACTCCACTGTACCTGTAGCTTTGGACAATTGTATGTACAAGAGTGTAAAATTGATAGATGACACTAAAAATCTGAAAGATGCCAGTAATCTCTTACATAAAGCCCGTAATTGTTTACCTTCATTGTGTCAAAATTCATATTCTCACGTGCATAATAAACCAGTGGAAGAGCCTGAGTTATGTCACTGTGCCAGTCCAGAGCCAGAGGTCGGGAACACCCAAGTTTCTCTTGGGCCTTTTACTGAAGTAGGATCAGAAACTCATGAAAAAAGTATGTGTGATGTAAATGAATGTAACCTTCGGGATGGTGAAGTAAAACAGTGTGTCAGCATCCACTCAAAGGAGGAGAACCTCACTGGTTTTAGTATGACAGCTGGCAATCTAGAAGCTTTTACCATGGGGAATTTAAAGCAGTTAGAAGCCAAGACTACTGAACTGAAAAACACCAGTTACATATTAAATACTCAAATGAATGACTTGACCACAAGTTGGGAACAGATGCAGTCAGATCACAAGATTTTTTCAAACAAAGAGCTTGGAGTTTTTGTTGACCCAAAGCAGGTAGACAAATACGCTGCTACTCCTTCCTATGAAATACACAGTGCCTCTCCTGGTGCCGCAGGATTTCAGCGAGGCAGTGAGCGGTGTGTATTAGATCTGATGCAAGACGTATCAAGTGACCAAGAGCACTCCTATGAACTGGACAGACAAACTCCCCAAGTTGAAATATGGTCGCATTTCATTAGTCTTCAGACTGGCAATGCTGAATGGACAAATCAGCTATTTTCTGACACCGTCAGTGCTGGTAATGGTGAATATCTGATGAGCTTTTTATGGAATAATACAATTTCTAACACTACCGTGAAGAATGACAGACTATGTATAGTTAGTGAAAACTTCCAGGATGAACCTGAAGATTTAACAGGTGCTTCATATGCAGTGGGAAGATACCCGTATCAGCTGCTAGCACCAGAAAACTTTGGTACTTGGGGATGGCAAGATAAAAATGAACTTGTAAGTATTCTGCAGAAGTGATTTGATGTTAAAGCTTAAGGCCAAAGCTAGGAATTGGAATAAGCCAAGTCAAACTGTGGTTTCATTAGATAGTTAACTGTATCATATGCTGTTTTGTCCTGAAGCTGACCACTCTCTCTTTCCTTTGCAAAACCAAATGCTATACAGAATGTAGTAGTTCAAAATGTTGCTGAATATTGACTTTTTTTTTCTTTTTGGTTTTGTTTACCTTGTGTGAAAGTTTAAACGTTGGGCAAAGTATCTTGACTGCAGATTCTCAATTCTAGATGAACTTGAGATGAACACTTCAGTATGTGGAAGGGAAACTTTAAACAGGCTGTTAATAGTGCTCTTTACCTTCATATAGGAAGAAATGTTTGTGGATATCCTGAAATCTTAAAGTTCTTGCTTGGTAGCGATTAGGAAACCTTTTGCTCACTTCCGGAGATGGTCTTCTGAAGTGCTGTAGAAAGGAGTGGCTGCAGGAGAAGCGTGGGGAATGAGCTAGCCTGGATCTTGGCTAGCTGGGGTAAGAAAGAAACAAAGCCGACCTGTGGCAGCTACTGCTCCTCTTCCTTCCCCGCTGAGCAGAGTCAGCGCTTAGTATTGTTCTCCGCACCGACTGCGTTACAGCAGCTGCTCTGACCTTGCCCAGCAGTTGCAGTGCCGGCAGTGGATTGTACTAGAAGCTAAGTTTGCTATGTCCTGGGGGAAGTTTTTGTATTAAAAATGGAAACTGATGGAACTTGCTGTCATCTTTGAATCCTTACTATTCAAGTAGTTATGTCGAACACTTCCACTTATTGTGTCTTTTCTCTGTCATTCAGTAGATGTGTTTAAGTTGAGATTCCTTAGATCTTTTTACCTTCTAGATGTGTTTTCTGTGCACTATGATAATGACTGAGTGCACACGTTTCAGAGTAGTTAAAGCTTCATGGAATTCTGAAGTGCCTGTCTTAAACTCTATAATGTTCCTAGCATCCTTAAATTCACAAAACAAATTTTAATAAGCTTTTTTAGTATGTGCTATCATGAGCAATACTCTTTCCCAGTATAATCATCATATTAAAACACACCAAAGATTAAGTTATTCCATACCCAGAATACATGTTTTGCTCAAACATTAGTTAAACGAGAAAACTGTCTCATGTTACTATCAAAGTATCATAGATGCTGGCACTGCAGAGACCAGTCTTTCTGAAGTGCAAATATAATCATTTATATGATGGTTATATATAACCATATATGACCATTAAATGTGTCCATTTCCAATCCAGGTTAAAGGAGATTGGCCTAAGATGGTTTAACTGGATCTGGTAATTCATTCTTTTTGTCCTGCCTAGGGGAAAACTAACCTAAATTTTTGTTAATGCTCTGTTTTTTCTCTTGAAGTAATGACAGAAGTTGTTACGCACACCTCATTGCTTTCAATTTTCCATAATGCTTCCTTAAAACTGTTACATTTTTATATAAGTCCCCCCAAAAAAACCCTGTGCTTTTGTATTTTCTCAAATTTTTTATGTTATTTCGCAGAAACAGATAATATAATCAACATTGAGTTAAATGTGTATTTGAGAACTGCCTGAAGTCTAGGGCAAGTACAGGTTGAGTTAGTCTGTCAAAGGTGAAGAATGAAATGTTTGTTGTAGTTTGCTCTGCTTGGCTAGCCTTTTCTGGTGATTCTTAATCAGGGAAATGAATTCTGTGCTGCACAATTCAGTCGTTTTTGTACCTGAAACGATCATGGGATGGCAATTCAGTTAATACATTCCAATGTGAAAAAAACTTGACAATACAATCTTGAGTTGTACATCTGATACTGTTATTTAAACTGTTCGTATGTACGCACAGATGCGTGCTGTGCATCCACAAAGTGCATAATCAAAGAAATTTCTTTTTGTAGGAGTCAACCAAGGTTTCTGAGTTAAATCCTAATGCAAAGGTGTGGGGAAATCATATGTTACACTTGGAAGCAAGTGGTGCCACTGATGGTAGCGTGAGCAAAACGTGGGAAGAAATACCTGACCAACCTCCAGATTCTTGTAAAGAAGGTATGAGTAAGAATTTCTAGATGTTGCTTAAGCAAAAGGTAAAATTCAGTGCAGAACTTTCTCAATTTTAATTTCCTGTTAAAAAAATGAATGCAAATATGTAAGCAACTTTGCTTCAGATTTAGTTTTAATTATGAAGTTACTGTGATTAGAAGGAATGCTTTTTGAGTGTGTTTGTCATCTCTGCTGCAGGACTGGATGCCAATGGTGATGGCGACAAAAAGCATCAGAATGCAGTGCTGACAGAGCTGCCGGAGCCGTCACCAGCTGTTTCGGTGTCAGACCAGACAGATATGAACCCTTTGGCTCTCGATCATTCTGAGTATGAGTCTATGCATGAAAGCACCCAGACAGGTAAGAGAAAGCTGATACTTGGTTGGACTTGGTTTAAAAAAAGAAAACATATTTTTAGTTGAACAGTGGGCATCCATTAAAAAAAAAAAAAAAAGGAAACGCCCCCACTAAACAAACCCCAAACCAAAAAAAAAAAAACACCACTTTTGTTCTTCAATATATGCATTCTGTAAACAGACCCCAGAAAATCCTGTCTCTTTTGCTCTCAGGCTTAGACATATTTGGAAACCAGTCTCCTCCTGTTTGAATATAGGCCTTATGAGATACTGCACAGAATCGATCATAAGTTCTGGATATAACTGAGTATTGTTTTCTGAAATGTTATTCTGAATGCAAGTCCCTAGTGTAGGCGTTTACATTTAGATACCTACCTGTCTAAGCTGCATGTTTCTAGTTGGGCCCCAGGTACTGAGGTGAAATTCACATGCCATTTGTGTCTCAAGTAGTAATGTTAATGTGTTGAAAGATCAGTCCTGTACTTAAAATGCTAAAACAAGCAACAATTTCGTCTAACTTCTTTGCATTCTTTTTTAATGAACTCTCATGATTTTTAACAGTGCAACTGTTAGTAGCTGTAGTCTATACCAGATGGCATGTTTTAAGAAACTTGTGGAAATTAGCATAGAGATTCAGCCATGCTTGTATTTCACTGAAAGGGGCAGAAGGTCTGCAAGGTGCATGTAGGATTACTGCTTGAACTGAGATGAGGGATGGGAAAGAGAGGAAGATGTGCTGAGTGTTTCTTGAGATTCATGAGAGGTCTGCTCCTTGTTCATTGTGCTTAGCTAATTTTATAACATGTATTTAAAATGACCAGTATAGCATCCATAATTAGTTGGAAATCAAGACAATTGAAATCAGACACAGTTGTGGCATCATCCTTGCTTGTGTTGAAAACTGAAAGTTCTCTTTGATCCTTCTACTTAAAGGTACTATTGGGGAATATTAAATAATAACTAACTGGCAAATAGAAAATTATATTAATGGTGCCTCGCACTCTAGAAGGGAACAGTGTTCATCAGCTTAGTGTTAGAACTTGTCAGCACGTCCTTTAGGTGCCCAAAATAGTTAACTTTTAACAAGAGTCAAACAGTGTTGCAAAGCAGCTGAACAGCAGGAGGGATCTATTCATCTGATGAATAGTAATATAGGTAGTCCCAACTCTGAAATCCGATTTTTATTTTTTTAATTATTATTTTAAAAGATGCATATAACTTTGGTCTCTGCTAGGTTTTAGGCAAGGAAGAAAGAGGAGATGGGAAGGGGACATAGTGGTTAGTACGATATGTGTATTTCTCAGGTGTTGGTATTATCTACATCAGAATAGAACACGTGAAGGACAAAACGGTGGGAGGAAATTAGAAGTTGCTTTAGGAAGAAGAAAGGTTAAGGAGAGCTGAAGAAAAGGATGAAAGTTACTGAAGAAGGGTATAGAGGGTAATAGTTGGTGTGAAATACTTCTTAAAAAAACTAATTTACATTTATGTAACATGTTACTAAATGTTTTGTAAATCTCTAAACACCACACTAATCTTGTGATCTTTAAACAGTTTTCCCACTGACGCAATTAGTTTACCCTCAACTGACTGTAGGATATTGAGTCTAAACTAAAATGAACATGAAATTAGTGTTTTCCATGTGATAATTTTGAAACTTCCAAGTAGAAGAAAAAAATTACTTTCTCTTCCTTAACCAAGAGATTGTTAATTGATCACACATCTGTTGTTAATTGATTGGATATCTGCTGATATTTCATAACTATGTTTTTGAAACTCTTTTCTGAATTAGTGTGTTGGGAATTTAGAGTGAGGCCAGAAGTACAAAGTGCCTCCATTACATTGCTTGCTTGCTATATTAGTCAGCTGCATTAGTCAGGGTTTAGTCAGCTAGAAATTGGTTAGTTTCCTAAGACTGGAAGACGGATATACCAGCTAAATCAGTTCAGTATTTACTTTGAGATGTGTTTGTAGCTGCTTTTCTGAAACTGCTTCAAATTTTTATGTATTTGGAGAACAGAGGTTAACAAGTGAAGTCAGATACGGTTTTTCTTTTTTGTCTTAACAAGTGTTCCTGTGCAATTTTGGTGGGTGGTGAATTAAGGCACAATGAACATTTATTGAATTTGAAAATTTGTTACTAGTTATACAGCCAGTGATAGACATGATGGCTTGATTAAAATATCTATTGTGTAATATAGCAGAACTAAATTTAAACTTAAGTATTTTAATTATTAGGTGGAAACGAACAGTTGCAGCCAGAAGGTCAGGAAGATTTACGAGAATTACTGAAAAAAACACTGGAATTCTGCTTATCTAGGTATGTATATACCTAAATGTAGCAAACTGGAGGATAACTAACAAGATCCAGTACCTAACTTGGGATGTATGTTAATATATTTCACAGCTGTCACTTAAAACTGAGTGGAAAGGATGAGAATTTGGGGGAAGTAACACACAAATTCCAGAGTATCGTATTGATGTACCTCTTAAAGCTTATGTGAAACTTCTGGGCCTAAAACAAACTAGCAAATATATTGTTTTGAAGTGAGAGTAGTTAAAAGCAATTACAGATCAGGTGAATTTTTTTATGACTGTTACTGGTTTTTTTCAAATTAAAACTGAGTAGGTTAAGCTATTTGGTAAGCTTTGTTTAAAAGATGCATATAACTTTGGTCTCTGCTAGGTTTTAGGCAAGGAAGAAAGAGGAGATGGGAAGGGGACATAGTGGTTAGTACGATATGTGTATTTCTCAGGTGTTGGTATTATCTACATCAGAATAGAACACGTGAAGGACAAAACGGTGGGAGGAAATTAGAAGTTGCTTTAGGAAGAAGAAAGGTTAAGGAGAGCTGAAGAAAAGGATGAAAGTTACTGAAGAAGGGTATAGAGGGTAATAGTTGGTGTGAAATACTTCTTAAAAAAACTAATTTACATTTATGTAACATGTTACTAAATGTTTTGTAAATCTCTAAACACCACACTAATCTTGTGATCTTTAAACAGTTTTCCCACTGACGCAATTAGTTTACCCTCAACTGACTGTAGGATATTGAGTCTAAACTAAAATGAACATGAAATTAGTGTTTTCCATGTGATAATTTTGAAACTTCCAAGTAGAAGAAAAAAATTACTTTCTCTTCCTTAACCAAGAGATTGTTAATTGATCACACATCTGTTGTTAATTGATTGGATATCTGCTGATATTTCATAACTATGTTTTTGAAACTCTTTTCTGAATTAGTGTGTTGGGAATTTAGAGTGAGGCCAGAAGTACAAAGTGCCTCCATTACATTGCTTGCTTGCTATATTAGTCAGCTGCATTAGTCAGGGTTTAGTCAGCTAGAAATTGGTTAGTTTCCTAAGACTGGAAGACGGATATACCAGCTAAATCAGTTCAGTATTTACTTTGAGATGTGTTTGTAGCTGCTTTTCTGAAACTGCTTCAAATTTTTATGTATTTGGAGAACAGAGGTTAACAAGTGAAGTCAGATACGGTTTTTCTTTTTTGTCTTAACAAGTGTTCCTGTGCAATTTTGGTGGGTGGTGAATTAAGGCACAATGAACATTTATTGAATTTGAAAATTTGTTACTAGTTATACAGCCAGTGATAGACATGATGGCTTGATTAAAATATCTATTGTGTAATATAGCAGAACTAAATTTAAACTTAAGTATTTTAATTATTAGGTGGAAACGAACAGTTGCAGCCAGAAGGTCAGGAAGATTTACGAGAATTACTGAAAAAAACACTGGAATTCTGCTTATCTAGGTATGTATATACCTAAATGTAGCAAACTGGAGGATAACTAACAAGATCCAGTACCTAACTTGGGATGTATGTTAATATATTTCACAGCTGTCACTTAAAACTGAGTGGAAAGGATGAGAATTTGGGGGAAGTAACACACAAATTCCAGAGTATCGTATTGATGTACCTCTTAAAGCTTATGTGAAACTTCTGGGCCTAAAACAAACTAGCAAATATATTGTTTTGAAGTGAGAGTAGTTAAAAGCAATTACAGATCAGGTGAATTTTTTTATGACTGTTACTGGTTTTTTTCAAATTTTAAAACTGAAGGTTAAGCCATTTGGTAAGCTTTGTTTAAGCTAATAGTTTTAAAATTTGCATTGATACAAACTAGTATTTTTGTATGTGCATTTGTAGATCCCTTTATACTTTAAGGATTAATTTAAAAAAAGAAAAAAAACCAAAAAATTAAGGAATCTGAATCATACACATTCCAGTATAGAATGATGCAAGATCATCAGAGCAGTTTACTTGTACTTAATTATTCTCAGTGCTTGTGTCTAGATAAAAACATCCTAAACACGTCTTAATAGCCTAGAACAATTCCTAATCTGTATACTCCTGCATAACCAGTTAGAGTCAGTGGTCATTTGGAGTAATAAACTCCTAACAATATTACATGTTTGTGGGGGTAATGTACTGCCTGAACAGGAAGATGCCAATACTGTTGCATGAAGGAAAAAAAAGACACTTTCATGTTTTCTAGGAAGTGAAATATAGTGGGTGAATGGACTGGGGAGTTGGTGAAATGCTGAAAACAAAATTTAGAATCTGTAGAAGGCAGATTCTTATGTGATGAGTTTTTGTCTCAAGTTTATTGGCAAAAGTTACATCTGTGACATTTCCCCCTTTTTTTTTTTCTCCCAACAGAGAAAATCTTGCCAGTGACATGTACCTTATATCACAGATGGACAGTGATCAGTATGTGCCAATAATGACAGTAGCAAACCTTGATCATGTCAAGAAACTCAGTACTGATATGGATTTGATTGTTGAAGTGCTGAGATGTAAGTAAAAATCCTTCGATGCTAGAAAGCATTTTGGTTATTGCCGTAGGACTGTTAATCCAGATTTTCACTCTCTCTTCCTTCTTTTGTTATGTATCGCAATAAAATGCCATCCTTTTTCTGTAAAGCACTAAATAGAGCAAGCAGCTTCCAGTTTAGACCATCACAATTATAGGACTGCAGTTTTATCAAAGCTACTTCACACTTGAGGTATTGAGTAATGATCTGTGAGTTCAAATTCTCAGAAAAGGCTACTGGACGTTACCACTAAGGTAAGAATCAAAAAAAGAGCATGACTCAGTATGTGCCTTAGATGAAAAAGCTAATGAATTGGGATATTCTAGGCTGGAAGAGTAGGAAGAGTGTGGAGATTTTAAGGAACATGTCTACTCAGTTTCATATGTCTGAAAGTATCCTCAGTCATCTTCTTGGTTTTTAATGTTCAAAAATATTTTAAGTTTAGCACAAAAAGCTTTGCATTGTAAAACTGTCCACAGCATCTTTCGGTGTTGCAAAGCTATTATGATTGCTGACAGCTGAAGTACATTTTTGTCTTTTCTCTCTTAGCGTTGCCTTTAGTCCAAGTGGATGAGAAGGGAGAAAAAGTTAGGCCAAATCAGAATCGCTGTATTGTGATTTTACGTGAAGTACCTGAATCTACCCCCATTGAAGTAAGTGTTTAATTGTTCGGTAAAGAATGCTTTTCCCTTAGGATTTGGAAGTTAGACTTCTTCCAGATTTCAATAAGTATATCACATTTCTTACTACATTGTTAGTTAATGTCTCACAACGTTTCTAAACCTGAGTTTATTGCGTGTGTTTGGATAATAAATATATTTGATAGAAGCACGTCACTCATGGGAAGACTGTGGTAAAACCTGTAGCTCTGCAGAGGGATGAAAAACTGACAATGCTGTGTTTGGTAGAGACACCATAATTGTCTTGGACTCTGGCTTATCTATACGCACTTAGTGCTCAGCTCTTTGGATAAATAGCAAACAAAGATGAGGGAAGGTAAGTCTTAGAATGGAAAATGCCACTGCTGCACCTTGAAGCTTGTTAGGGTAAAGTACTTAAAGCTTTGCAAACATTTCCATAATGCTGAGGGTAGAGGTGTCAACAAGTTGCTAAGGATCTCTGCTGGCTTGTGGAATGAGTGCGAGAGCGGAGAATTTGATTGTTTGAAAGACATTCAATGCAACTCTGATGTAGCTGGGACTATGACTAATGGAAAGACTAGAAAAAAATGTTTGGGCCATAGATTAAACCATCTTGAATTTTCAAAAAGGAGGAGAAGGCACAGATTCTTGATGATGGGGAGATATTTTAATTTCCCCTCTATTTAATTTTACAAGGAAGAATAAAGATTCTAAAAGAGTTGCTGCTCTTAATAGTCTTCATACAAAAATAAAAAGTACTGCAGATTAAAAATTATAATAGAGGTAAGTGGCCTTAGTAAACAGAAGCATGAAACAATGCTAAAAGGAATTGGAGGGAAGAGGTTAGATATGCTATACACATAGCTTAAAAATATGAGCTGCGTTTAGCTTTCTAAATGAAATGTAACCTTTCAAAGACTGCCTAGCTTTTAATATTATCGTTTGGGGTTTTTTCCCCTGTTATCAGTTTGTCGGGTTGGATATATTAGTACTGGGTGGTCACTCTTAAATGCTTAACAACAACAAAGTTCTGAGGAGTCTTTATTTTCAAAAGAGGTGGTCCGAAGTGAAGTGTTTTATACATTATGTGTTTACATTTGCCAGACTGGAAAATCTATACTTAACCCGACAGATTTAATAGGATACATTTTTCTGGCGTAGCATGGTCAGCAAAGTTACAAAATACTGTAAGGCCTCCCAAGTTGCATTGCTTTTTGATGCTGCTGGCCTCAACTCTGTGACAAAAATAAATAATATGTAAATGGATTAAAACAAATATAAAGTCCAAGGTGTTTTTTCTGTCAAAACTAGCTGATTGTTTTTGAGGTAACATAAACCCTGTTTCAAATATATTAATCTGTAGACACTTGAGTTAAAGGGTATCTCCAGGTTTCTGCTGAAAGGGCAGGGTTTTCCTATCCCGTGCAGTATGCAGGGGTTTTCGTGTGGCACCATCGTTTTGGAGACAGGGGAGAAATAGACATTTTTCTGCACTTGATGCCAATTTTAAGTGTGTGTCTATGGCCTAAATAGCTTATCTCCCCTGAATTAAAGGGAGCATGCAACTTCTACTTGCAGTATGGCCTTAGATGATGCTTGTTTGAATTCCTTCTAGCTAGCGGGGAGATTGGAGAGAGTTAACGCTACTGCAGGTGTTCTGAAGTTCTCCGTTCTGTTTTGTACGTCTGAAAGTGCTTTTTATCTTTCTTACCTGGGGTTCCAGAGTTGTGCACTTTAAATTGATGTTTTCTTCTGTCCATCTGTTTGTTTTTTTTTCTCCCACCCTTTTCTCTCCTTCTTATCAAAACCACTTTCCTTAGGAGGTTGAAGCACTTTTCAAAGGAGATAATTTGCCTAAGTTTATCAACTGTGAGTTTGCCTATAATGACAATTGGTTCATCACGTTTGAATCAGAAGCTGATGCACAGCAGGTAACACTATTTTTTTGAAGCATTTTAGAATATAACAATAAACAAGGATGGGATGAGGGTGGATTGACGGGTTGTAAACTGTATTACAAATGTGTAACAATTTCAAAAGAAAAATACCCAAACCTCTCAAACCAGTAATGCTTCCACTTAGCTAATATCCTGTTATCAGTACTACTAAACATAACCCTCTAAGAGTTTTATCTTGCTTGCATATCCTGGCTTCCTGGCCAAAGCTATAATTTTTTGTACTAAGAACATTGGTATTTTGGATGACACATTGAAATGCTTCAATCGTAAGAATTTAAATCTTGTTTTAATCCTACTGGAGCATTTCTGCAATAACAACTTAAATCTTGCCAAATGCAGATTACATATGAGGGGTTTTCTTTAATCCAACATTAGCAGACACTTCAAGAATTATTGTTAGGCTTAGCCTGTCAAAACTTAAGTTTCCTTTGTTTAAATTATATTTGATAAATTTTATAATTACTTTTTTAAAGGCTTACAGATACCTTAGAGAAGAAGTGAAAACTTTCCAAGGAAAACCGATTAAGGTAAATAGAGCTTTATGGGTTTTTTGGGGCATGTGTGTATATGTTCTGTTTTTTGTGGGACTCGCTGTGTGTTCTAATATAAATTTAAGTTGTCCAATCTCAGCAGCCATTTGACCAGGAGATGGGTTTTGAAATGTAGCACATGCCATTTTACTTCCCCTTTTCCTCCTTTCTGGCAGCAGTATATCCATTCCAGCATCAGGCCAGCAGGGAAGCGTTCAGCTGTTCTGCCTTCCTTGAAGGAGAAAGCAAGTGACTGACAAGTGTCCAGTAAAAGTTTGAGAGCTGCTAGTTTGAACCATCCTGATTTAATTTGAAAGGCTGCTGTAATAAATAATCTAATCTCCTTTGCAGGCAAGGATAAAAGCAAAGGCAATAGCTATAAACACATTTTTGCCAAAGAATGGATATAGACCTCTGGATATGAACCTCTACACGCAGCAGCGTTACACAACATCCTTTTACTTACCTCCAGTATACAGTCCCCATCAGCAGTTTCCATTGTACAGCTTAATTGGCCCACAGACCTGGTCAGCCACGCACAGCTACCTTGACCCTTCGTTGGTAAGTCTCTTGATTATGAAACAGTTGCATTCTTTTCAAAGTTGGTATTCTTTTCTTATGAAGTCTTGGGGTGTAGGAAGCATATGTATCCTGAAGAGGGGGGTTTAAGATACTGATTCTTCTTGAAAAACAGTTCTTCAAAATTCTTCCTGTGGTGTACAAGATTAATTTGAAAATTGCATCTGGTGTCAGACTGCAGTGTGATTCTCTTCTTAACCTTTTAGTTTTTGAGGCAATTCTTTACTAAAGATTATTAATTAACCATTACCAAAAGAAGACTTTTTAGTAATGGTTAAAAGCCTCTTTAGAAATTAGATCTTCAGAATATGTACGTAAATACCAGAAAAAGCAATTCTGATATGTACTGAATAAACAATGGAATCAGATAAATAAGGATAACTTAGTATCTTGATCTTCCAGCAGCAAAATAAGTTCTAGGTTAACATGCTGAATTACCCTATTCGGCATGTTCTTAAAGCAAAATATTTTCTGTGCAAAAGTGACATCCTTTTTGGCAATAATAAATAAAATTACTTTTGCTAATTAAAAAAAAATTCACTTTTAAATTGCTTAATTTTTAAAATTTTCTTAAAGGAGCTATTGGTAAGCCTTAGAGCTAGGGTGGTAGCAATAAGTCCTTATATACTCCAGTAGGATATCCGCTGCATCCTGCAATGTTGCTTCCATCTTCTCCTCCATTGTGACAGTCCCATCAGAATTACCTTGACCCCTTGTAGTCTGCCTTTGTTATCCTACAAAAACTAATATGAATATAGTTTTCTGTAATGACTGGGAGACTAAGGTTGTCCTATGTGGAACCTCTTTCTCCCCTCTGTAAATGCTTCTTTACTTGTGGCTAAAAGAAACTAGGGTAGCAATGCTCAAAATCAGAAGCTTTTTAGAGGGTTTTTTGGCAGAGGATTAAAGTGTCCTTGAACAAACTTGAGCAAACTTCTGTGTACTGAACAGCAAGCTAATTAAAAAGTTGGTGTGCTAAACACTGCACACACAGGGAAGGTAGCCAGAGCCCTTGCAGGGGAAGGCTTTTTAAGGGAGATGAAGAATGTGGAGGAGACAAGGTAGCATAGTGAACAATGTTATTCCAGGAGAAAGCCACCTTATTAAGCAGCAGTGAAGTGATTCTTCCTCTAGATAAACCAAGACTGACTATTGCACAGTCTTGCTGTGGCATAGTGAAGTAGTTGGATGGCACTGGTGTAGATGATGTAGATTAATTGGCCACAGGTTCAAGCACAGCATAGTGTGTATCTGCCTTATGTCATCCTGGAACTTTTTGTATTCCAGAAAGCTTACTAGTCCTGGTCTTTGGGGGAAGACATTACAAGTTTGCCAGCATTAAAGATCTCATACCTTTCTTAGTGAAAACAGAAAATTAACTGACAGAGTTTTGCCTCCCACTGTTTTGCAGCATATTGTCATTAGTTAGCTGCATTTTGCGTACATTAGTGTAATATGATGTTTCTTGAACCTTTTATAGGAAGAGCTCTATTTGAATAGAAATGACTTGTGAGGAGAACAGGGACCACGAGGAACGATGACACAGGACTAATTTTCGTGAGACAGGGTTGCAGTTTGCATGTAGAGACTTGTGTGCAAATATAGCAGAAGCTTTTCTCCTCTTCTGCTTTGGCATAAACACTAACTGCTTTGTCTCATCTCTAATTTGAGATTGAATACACCCAGTAGTGTGGGCATACAGTTTTAGTTCTGAAACTAGAATATGGCAACACATGTCCTCAAAATTGTAAAACTACCTACTTCTTCATCAAGTACTTAATAGTATTTAAGAAAAGATCTAGTTTGTCCTGCTTGTTTAAAAAAAAAAAGTGTACTTTTGATGAGCTTTTTGATGACTTCTGTGGAGAAAGCAAAGCTTTTGGTATTATTGGAAAACAAAAATTTCCCTCCAAAAAGGTCACCCATCCTTGTAAAGAAAGAAGGGTGGAATATTGTTAGTGTCCCTTTAAGCAATGAGTTAAACTTGTTTTCCTTTAGTATGTTCAATGTCTTCTCATTATTCAGGTTCAGTAGTTGCTTACTAGCTTTGATTGAATTTTACAGCATTCAAGTTGTAACCATTAAAGCAGAAAGCACTTCAAAGCAGTATTTGAATGAAAATTTGTTCTTAAAATAGCTTTATTAAACTCCTGATGGACTATTTTTGGAGTCTGAGGTAGCATTTGCTGTCATGTGTGCTAGATTAGGCCAACAGTACTTTGGCATGACAGCTTTGGTGTTAAGTTTTTTTCATTTTAATTTTAATTTTTCATTGATTAGTGATTTGCTTTAACTTTTGCAAGAAAGGTTAGACAAGCTTAAAGATACCTTTATAGGAAACAGTCTTAATCCCAGCTGTTTCTCATAATTTCATTAAGTGTAGAAAGAGTGCTACATAGAAGTCTTACTGTTCTGCATTGTAGTTATTTTCAGGGGGAGAAGACAAGCAAGCATTTGCTGTTGCTAATAAATACATTTCCTAAATGAAACTCATTCATACATTCAAACAAAAAAAGAAAAAAGTGTGCTAGTGAGGTTGGAGAAATTACCATGAACATGCTTCAAGTTTTGAGATACCTTGTTAATACAAGACATTGATATGCACCCACCCCAAAAAATCTCTTGCTAATTTTGCTTCTTCGGGCAACAAGACAGTAATTCACATGTAGAATAAGGTGGTAAGATGTGAAAAGAATCAGAGGTCCACTTAACATCCGCTTATTCTCTAGGCTTTATTTAGGTGTCATGTGGAAGATAAGTAGAATGAGGAACTAAAAAGAATTATTTTTTTTTTCTTTTTAGGGAGGGATTCACATACAAATTATAAGAAAAACAATTATAGGCTGTGTAGGTTAGAGACTCTGACGAAGAAGTATCTCTGTACTCTGAAGTCATGCATAGTATGGTGTGAAATAGAAGGAGTGTTACTTAACTTATGGCTAAGAATTTTGGCTCGATGTTTTTCAGTCCTCTTAACAAATTATCAGAACTTGAATATGTGTGGTGGCTGTCTTCTCAAAAAAACTTTTGTAAGTTGGTTACAAAGGCACGGGACAAATGCTCTATTGCTGTTTGAGCCAATCTTTTAAGTACTGCCCTGCATAGAATGACATAAAATACAGGGTTAAGAAAAAATAGTACTCTGTTTATAATTGTGAGCATGCAATATATCCTTTAGGTAACACCATTTCCAAATACTGGATTTATCAATGGGTTCACATCTCCAACCTTCAAGCCTGCTGCTTCTCCATTGACTACACTCAGACAATATCCTCCCAGGAACAGGCAAGTTCAACCATCTTTTAACAGTGTACATACTAATTTATTATCTGGCATGTGGGGTTTTAATCTGCTTATTTTAGTAACACCAGCTAACTTGAAAATACTGGTGAAACTGAACCTGGTGCAAGGTTAAGTGAGGCCAAAGGGCAGATGGTGCTGCTATTGTTAGTGGATGTACTGTTTCTAAATGTAAATGGACTGTCTGAAAGCTGAGAACTTCTGTTCCTTGATTTAGGCTATTCAGATGAAATATTCTGAATGATGGCATGTGATCATCAGGATTATTTTCAGTTTCAAGTAGTTTTTAGTAAAGCCGTAGTTGAAAATAGACAGTGAAAAGGTTAATTTTGATAATTCACATGACCTGTTAAAATGCATATTTATCATTCTTATAAATGAAATATGCAATAAAGGACTAAATATCTTGCTTCTTCTGAATTCTGTGTGTAGACTTAGGCCTCAGAAGATCTCTCATAGTACGTATGTTGAAATGACTTTTGAATTTATAGGAATCCTAGCAAGTCTCATATACGACATACAATACCCAGTGCAGAAAGGGGACCTGGGCTTCTAGACAGTCCTACAATATTCAACTTTTCTGCTGATCGTTTAATCAATGGCGTCAGGAGTCCACAGACGCGGCAGCCGGGACAGAACAGGACACGGATGCAGAATGCTACTACGAGTTATACCAAGAGGGAAGTAGGAACTGGACGGATGGAACAGACTAGTGTTGACTCGTCTCCTGGATTAGGCAGAGGAAGGTGAGTGTACTCTGTAGTTGTCCTCTGAACAACCTGGTATTGCTGCTTCTAAACTGCTTCTTTTAGTAAGGAGGTATGGTACTGGTACTGTTCTGATTACTATCTTAAACTGAGACTGTCTCTGCTCAAAGCTAAAAATCTTACTTCAGAGAAAGTGCTAAATATACAACAAATGCAAAATGGACTTGCATACTTTCCTACCAAATGAAAATCATTAGTGGCAACTAATGAACAATTTACAGCCATAAGATCTAATCCTTTATCCTTCATCTGCTGTAAGAAAGTTTTTGCATATTATTTATTTGAGTTTAATGAAGCAGTTCTGCCCATTCCATTGTTCAGCAGTGAATGTGCACCTGAACCTGTACTAGCAGTGCCCGTTGTCACTTTTTTCAGTTGAAAGATCAGAATTTTGCACAAATTAGACATTTACAACAACAAAGATGATGGATTGGTATGGAGGGAGGAAAAAGGATTACATGCAACTAAGAAAACTATTGTTATGCTATAAAAAACCACTAACCCCCAAAACAAAAAACCCACTTGGGTTTGGCACCAATATTAATGTGAGAATTTAGGAGGCTTATCTTGGAATTTTTTAAATACAGTATAGTTCTAGTAAGTGCTTTATAAAAGTACTGTGCAGCTTTGTTTAACGCTGGCTGTGTTTGTGTCTCCACGTAAATCACATTTTGAGTGACTTACTGAATTGGAAGATAACTCGAGTCTCTTGCAGATGATCCTATATTAGACTTGTATTGTATCATTGCAAAATTAAGTGGGGATTTTGTGCAAGGATTGTAATACTTTTCTCAATCTGATTTGCCAAATTGTGTTATAACTAGCGGATGAAAGTATGATTAAGGACATAGGAAGCAAGATTGCTCAAACTGTAGACTACAAAAATGTACAGGAATAGTTAGTACTTAAATTTATATTCTGATGTGTCGGTATTGAATACATTTAGAATATTAAAAGTCAAACAGAAAACTTAAAAAATATATTGAAACCGAGTTAGAATGCATTGCAAATTTTAAACTGCTGCTTTACCTGAAGCAAGGCTGGGGGAGAAGCACTGAAAACGTTTTGGAGGGGCTTTACCTGAATTGAAAACAGTTAGCCATGTTTCAAAAGTTACATAGGTATAAAAAAAAGAAAAAGACTAAAACCCTTACTTTGGATATTGAAAGGTTTTGTCTAAGCCTTATATATAATCAGCACTGAGATGCTTTTAACGCAGGAGTTACAAGTAACTAGTGTATTCTTATGCTGACTTGTGTAAGATCCATACCTTTATTTTAATGAGAGCTTGCTAGAAATTTTTCTCTAAAACATTTTTTTAATAACTGTCTAGAATGAAGATGGATGAAAATAGCAATTTGAATTCATTTCTCCTGTTTTCACCAGCTACCTTCCATTCATTTATAGGCAAGGTTCTGATAACTGCTTTCTTTCCCTTAGGAAAAACTCATATGGCTACCGAAAGAAAAGGGAGGACAAGTTTACAGTGAGTGTTCGTGATTGTATTCATCTATAATAAAAGTAGGGTAACAAGGCAATAGTATGGATATTATGTGGAGTAGCAGGCGAGATAAGTTATTGCACAAGCAATTGTATGTCACAGTTGACTGAAGACAGCAGCTCATTAGTCACGTGAGTTTACTGCATTTGGGTATCAGAGAAGATTGTCCATTAATGCTGAAGTCAGGAAAAAGTTAAAATTACTCTTTTACGGTAGCAAAAAATTTCCATCTTAGCATTACTTTGTCAGCATGCCAATGTTCATGTTCAGGGAGAGCTAAATAGCTAAGCTCAAATTCAAAACAGTTGATACCTGACTATTGTTCATGTAGACGTTGAAGAACATTTTATAAATCCATGTGTCATAATATATAGCTAGAATGTTAGTTATTAAGTGGTCAGTTCTGTTTCTTAAATGCCTCTCCAAGTTCTGCTTGGTAAGGGTATACTAACATTACTGAAATATTACAGTTTTGGTAAACTTAAATTCCAGGTGAATACCTAAATAGCCTGGATACTTGAATCATAGAATCATTGAGGTTGGAAAAGACCTCTAAGATCATTGAGTCCAACCGTCAACCCAACACCACCATGTCCACTAAACCATGTCCCTAAGTGCCTCATCTACACGTCTTTTAAATACCTCCAGGGATGGGGACTCCACCACTTCCCTGGGCA
>NW_008795194.1:9862237-9929347 GCF_000699145.1 Aptenodytes forsteri
TTCCCCCCCGTCGCTTAGGTCCCCTCTTTCTACCTGGTGGCAAGAAGGCAGGGGATCCTCTGCTTCTCGTGGAGCCTCCATCTGCTGCGTCTGCCTCAGGGACGGTAGGGTGCGGCTCCAAAAGGGAGCCTTGAAAAAGGCTCCTTGAAAAGGCTGGACCAGGCATTGTGTAGAAGAAAAAAAAAAGTAATTTTTTTGTAGGACTTAAGGTTTGATTTGCTAAAACCAGACACTTCTCTGCAATTCATTTTTGCCACACATGGCATGTTGAACCAGATTATTTCCTTATTCATGTTACAATTGCAAAGTAACCCCACTGCATGAGCCATAACACTTTCTTAAAGGTCTGGAATCATTGCATTTGTGTATTTGTGGCTCCTGCTGTTGAGTAGCCTTAAGGGACTTGGATAAAGGAGCATCAAGGTTTGGAAAGCATAAAACAAGTGGTTCCTTCCCTTTGGTTGCTTTTAGTTCTTCTAAACTTCTCAAAGCTCAGTGAGATCAGATTACAAGTAGGATTCTCAATACTTCTTTCTTTTGCCCTTTCAAAGCTGCTTGAATTTTTAGATTGACGTTTTCCTATCAACATTTTTTTCTGTCTTTGAAAGAACAAGGAAGTGGTATAGGTTAGGCGTATAAGTGAGTGGCTGGAGTGAAAGGATTACCTTGGACACTTACTGGGTGGAGAGGCTCTTCTGACTCAGTTGACTTTAAAGGTTATTTTAACTTTGAAAGTGAAACTGGTAGATATGATTTCTTTGGAGACCCACGGTTCCCTTCTCTCAGCACCAGGCTTTAACTGCAGCCTGTGCAGCCAGGTTCCTTCTAGTTTCTTCTGGCCCATGAATCTTTAGTCTGTACTGTCCAGTGATGCAACTTGAACAGAGGTGAGAGCTGCTGCACACCCACAACTGTGTGCACTGGGAAGGAGCGTACTCTGAAGTGAAGATTAAATGACCCCTTTAGACTGGAAATAATTGAATCCAGGATCCTATTTCTTGTGCCATGCTGTAGTGATGAGATAGTGTACATAGGACACCACTACAACCAGTTGTATTTGAATGGAGTAATGACTTATTTTTATTTTTTTTAATGGAAAAATTATAGAGAGTATGCATGCTTGCATGAGAAACAAACGGATCAAAAAGGTTCATGCTCTATCTGAGGTTATAGACATAAGCCAATTACTCAACTTGTCATGACTTGAGAAATTTTATGCAGTTGGCAGCTTAAAATCCATTTAAGTCCTCCCTGGTCTCACTAATTTAAGATGTTAGTGTTACTTGTCTCTCTGTGGTTTTGGGGGGGTTTTTTTAGGACTCATCTGTATAACTTAATGTTTGTAATAAATATTTTCTGTTGCAGCACTTCAGTCCCCTTTAAGAAAACTTAAGTGCTGTGATTTGAAGAACTGTTCTAAAAAAAAAGGTTGTTCAGGTTGTTCTTCTTGCAGTTTGAGCTGGCTAAAGTGTAGTCTCTCTCCGTGACCCTTTGACAGGTCATCTGACTTCTATTTTTGAAGGTTTGCAGCCCCCATTGTTGTAGCGCTCTTAAACCGTGTTCTGGGGGGTAATGCTGGGTCAATAGCAGTCCTAGGAGTTGCAGTTGTTCTTGCCTCTGTATTTATTCTTTCCCTACTTCCCTCTCGACACACACTTCTTTTGACATAAACTACAGTTTGTGAAAAGACCTCGAGGGTAGTTTTGTATCTGTTGCTCTTCATGAGAAAGAAGGGGAAAAAACAGTAAGTAATGCAACACCTTTCTGTGCAGAAGCACTGTTCTCACATTCAGACCATCTTGGCTACATAGCCATAAGTATTTTCCTTTTCAAAGTAGGAATCGTCTCAAAGATTGCTTTCCATTTGGTATTCTGCAGCAGATATCATCTTAGCACAGGCCTGAGCACAGTCATGAAACAGTTACTTCTTTGTTTACATGATATAGATGAAGTTAATGGGTAACTTCAGTTACAGCATATTACAAAGAGGAATTTTATTTTTTCAGTGTAAATAGAATTTAGCTTTACAAATCCTTACAAGCAGTCCTCACAAGTGATCTTAAACTGTGGTACTCTTAACTCCTGAACTGCTGTCTGTAGTGCAAAGTAGCTGTATTTAGCCCATTGACTTTTTTTGCCTGGGACATTGTTTTTCTTCTTAGATCTAGTTAGAAAAATTCTCCCTGTTTCAAAAATAGGTTTGATATTTATCTTTGCATTTTTACGAAGTGACCATATAAATTCATATTAGTTAGATGAAAATTGCTGTTGTCTACGCTACATGCAAGGCATGCTGTTTTGCCATTTCTTAATGTATCTGAACGTGATCTAAGATTCTTGTTGACTCCTGTCTTACATTTAGAATGTTATCAACTGCACATAAATGGGCTTTATATTTTCACTACATCATGATATCTAAACCAGTCTGTTTTCCTTTCTGTGTCAGTGTAAGTGTCCATCCTGAAGGAAGGGTCAGTGAGAAGACTTTTCTTACTATACCAGTATCACTAAAGCTTATGCATATGAAACTTTTAAGGCTGCTTATGCCATCCCATTTAAATAATAGTTAAATATATTAAGGGCAACAGTGGAAAATGAAAGCATCTACTCCTCGGTACTGTGTGGTTTTCTTGGGAGGCGGGATGGGGGAGGCCTCTCCAGGGCTTCACAGATATAAATCAAATGCAAAATACAGTTTAGAGTCCCATGTCTTTCTTTTCTGTCATCCAGTGCGGTAACCTCAACATGTTATTTCTATTCCAGAGAGGCCAAACACAGTCTCCACCACCCCCAAAACCTCCATCTCCTAGCTTTGAATTGGGTTTATCTAGCTTTCCTCCGTTACCCGGGGCTGCTGGCAATTTAAAAACCGAAGACCTTTTTGAAAACAGACTGTCCAATGTGGTAATAGGAACGTCAAAAGAAAGAGTGAGTAGCCAGTGTTCATTTTTTGTTGGGAAAACAAAGAATTGCATACCTCTTGTTTTCAGATTTGGTGGCTTATACATAGAAAAAACTTGTGGTTCTACATGGGTCATAAGAAATGCTTTTAAGAAACAGCTGTCAAATGATGCGCTGCTGCCGCCTTCACTTATATCTTAGAATTTGTTGGGTATTCACTTTGAAATGGTGTGGAATATGAGCACCAGTATAAGTAGATGTTAATAGTAGAGATTAGAAAATATGCTCTTTGCTGTTCATAATTGCCTCAGGCTTTTTGATAGACTCAGGTGAAAAATATGTGATAAATTTTCCTCCTGTTTGAAAGTCATACTTCCCAGTTGTATATAAAACACTTTAAAGTGACAGCATTGTCTTGTCATATTGCTTGGAAAGAAAAAATATACCAGAATGACTTGGCAACCACTGCTTTCTAGATGTAGTAGAGATGCAGTTGAAAATTAATGTTCAGTAGCTGTTCATAGATTTCATTCTTAGAACTGTCTCTACCATGCCATCTGTGAGTGACAGTATGTTCTCCTCCATGAAGACTCATATAACCCTGTGCACTATGGAATAGTCTAGGCTATGGAAGTCTATATTGGCTTTTTCTGCTAGCTCTAATTTAACTTGTGTTTTTCTAGCTGTACCACAACTGAAGACGTTAACCCCTGGATATAGCAGTGCAAAGCCACCTGATGAAACACCAAAATCTCTCGTGTCTCGTCCCTAAAACTAGTCTATTGCAGAAGTGTTTTCTTTGGTGCCCATGTATCAGGGGTGGGTAGGGAGGGTATTTGTTGGTAAAGGAAAGAGAAAGTGGCAGGGCAGCCTGCACCCAAAGCAGTGATTGCGCAGACAAGCCATCTATTCTGTCTCCTGCAAGTGGTAACAGTGACAACTATATTCCAGGGTCACATTTAGGGGGGAATGTGCAGGACAGTGCCATGATAAGAGCAGTGTTTAACTTGCTGTCAGCCAGTACTCCAGATTGTAGTCTGTTCTTGACCCAGATCTATCTATTTTTAAAGTATTTTACCTCTATTATTTCTGAAGTGTTTTTTGACTATCATATTCCAGCACTTACTATTGATACTGCAGCTGAAAACCCATTGCTCCTCCCATTACAAATCTAGTACTTGCTTTGCACTGTACTTACTGTAAAGAACTTGCACTTGTCCCCTGTAGAGGCAGTCTTAATATCAGTCAGGCACTGTGGTTTTATGATAGTGCTGCTGCACTGTCACATTAAAAAGCTTCCTTTGATTTCCCAATTTCTTTTTCTGGCTTGTATGAGTTAGTGTGTACCATTGTGTGGAAGAAAGGGATTGCGCTGTCTTTCCTTGTAGGCATTAATAAGGAATAAGATAACAGCAACTGGGTCCAAAGAGCGATTGTGTTCTACTACAAAGGTGTTTGAGTAATGTTAGAATCTTGCCAATGTATACAGGCTGCTTTTCACCTTGATCTCAACATTTTTTTTCATGTCACCTGATGTGGAGTTACGAAGTGCTGAAGTAGAGTTACACAGCGCTACTCTTGTTTTATAGATGGGCAAGTCCAGTGTACAGAAGCTGAGTGAACTTAGGTTGTATAATTTCCAACAGTTGTTATCCAAGCATCATATCTTTATGCTCTTTGCTTTGTGATGCTCTTCTAGATGTAGCTCTGGGGAACGGCAGGTGTTAATCATCCCACATTTTCTAACTAGGAAACTGCAGCGCTGTCAGATCAGGGGCTGAGTGTTTTGGCCTAGGAACAGCACTTGCACGTCCGCTTGACTTGCAGCTATTCACACTTAACCATGTACCTACAAGTTTTGATGAACTTGGGCCAGAATGCTCAGCAACTTGCAATTTCAAGCCTTTGCACACACTATTATAGCGAGTAAAACTACAGAAGCTGTTCTTTTATTTCTAAACATCCACCTTTTACAGTTTTACTTTTACTTTGAGTAAAACTAGGCTTAGATCTACTGCAATAATCTATGCTGCCTGATTTTAAACAGTGTCATCAAATACCATTTTCCTTTCTAACAGTGACCACAGGAGTCTCGTTTTATGACCTTCGTATGGTGGCTGGGCTGGGGGAAAGGGGTGGCTATCTTGTTCCTTCTGTGCTTGTGTTCTCCCATTGCTCTCCCTTCTGTTTACCAGAATCTGTTCTGGTTCTAGGGTCAGACAGGTCAGAAGCAATACGAAGAACATAGCACTTTTTAAAACAAACAAAATGGTTATAAATGTCAGAAATACATTTTTCAAGATAAAGTTGTCTCTTTTCTTACTTTGTGACAATTTAAATTCATGCATGCATCTTGAACCTATTTGGCCTTTATCTGCAAGCACAGTATCACTTGTCACTAGCAGAATCTTCTGAGGGCTATGGAAAAAGCCTCTTTTGCTTGGTAGCAAATCACACTATAGCATAAGAAAGGGACTCTTATAAATGATAGTCTTATTCTAGTTTGCAAAAACTTCAAATTTTTTTTTTTTTTAAGGTTAGGGGTTTTTAGTACCAGCTATTGAGATGATGAAGAAGACAGTTCTTGGTGCATAGCTCTAGGACAGTTTTGTCTTAATAGGCTAACTATGGTTATGTGAACGGGTGCAAAGCCTACTTTTGTCACCAGCAGGTGCAAAATTCGCAGGTTGAAAGAAGTGATTTTGTCATCCAGATATGTCCCAAAGGGAACTAAGCTTCCAACTTTTTGGGAAAGAGCCACAGCGTGTGATTTATTTGTCTGTGTTTCTAAATAATTGTAAAGGAAAAAACTTATTTGCTACAATACATATATCAGATCCTTCTGTATCTTCCTATAGTTAATTTACCCTTATAAGTCAACTTGTAAACTGTTTCCTGATTGTGTTAATTTTCAGGCAGACCATATTAATTGGATATTATGATTGCCCTTCTGTGCCTCTTTTTCCTCCTCCAGAACATTAATGTGGATGCAAGTACAAACACTATTCCATCGGGAATTCCTCGAGAGCCGTTGTTGCCAGTTTCTTCTACATTGCCCAGGACGTTTGAAAGGTCTCCTTCGCCATCCCAGTCTTCTGAGTAAGCACTTAATTACATGGCTATAATTATTCTGCTCTGAATCACGTTTGCATTTTCTCTCATCAGAAGACTAGGTGGAACACTGTAAATAGCTATTAAAGTCTTAATCAATGAAAGAAATAATATTTTGTTGTATATTGTACTTGTAGTAAAGGCAATAAAGCTTAATTTCTGAACAATATCATAGTAGTGATTCAGTCACAATGGTCATTCAGCAGACAAAAGTTCAGTGTTGTGTTTTAGTCTCTGCAAGTATTTAAAAGTTTAATGAATACCTGTCGTGTATTTAGATAGCTTTGAAGCATAGAGAATAAACCCACGATCCTGTGGGCAGTACCATTGTCCATACAATAAAGAAAGTTTTCAGTAAGACTTTATTTGGAACCTGCAAATCAAATCGAGGTGTTTGAGTAACAGGAGTAAGATAACTGAATAACCAGATGCTATCAGAATGTCACAAATTACAGGTAGCATCAAGTTCCACAGGAATACTTTTTCTAATACTTGATAGCATTTTTAAATGCAACGCTAGTCATAATGTGCTAGGCAAATTATAGCTATAACTTCTTATAGTCATACTCAGATAAAGTTTTAGACCCATTATTAAATCATTCATCTATCCTGAAGTTTCACTTTTCATGAGCCTTGCTTCCTGCTGGATGCTTACAGGGACTCCAAGGTTGTGGATAAACAGCAGAGAGAGACACAGAGTACAGAAAGGCTTTCTTCTTCCACACTCAGTACTGCATGTAAATCGGTACAAGTCAATGGGGCTGCCATAGTAAGTGACCTTATTGCTTCACTTTCTCTTAATGATCCAGTTTGATGCATTTAACAGAATATTGCTTCCGTTGCTACCCAGTGTTGCTTCATCGTGTGAGCCCAGCATCCTTAAATTTGCGTGTTGGTGGCCTCATGATTACTTGCACGATACAATTATGCAATTAACAGTGCAAAAGTGTTCAAGATAACTCGGCGAATGATAGCTCTTTATCTGAATTCTTTTCTTGGTAGTATCCTTGAGGTAGAAGCTTTAATGCATATGTTGATATTTAAACCAGAGTTTTAATTCATCATCTTTCAGCTGTTTTAGAGTTTGCTTGAATCAGAAGTATTTTGCCCTATCACAGTACCCCATTTTTCTGGCATGCTGTCTTGAGCCTTATTGTCTGTACAGTTTCTGTAAACTTCATACTCAAGCCCTCATCTGCATATTTTAGTGCAGCAGTCTTTTGGGACAAAGACTTTACCTTTTTTGTTCATGAAAGTAAATTATTTTTTTCTCAGGATGCTTTGTTTAACTCTGCTGTCCTGTTTGCTTTTGATTTCACAGGAACTGCGAAAACCTAGTTATGCAGAAATTTGCCAGAGAACAACTAAGGATCCTCCTACCTTGCAACCCCAGAAAGAACAGAAGCCAAACACTGTAGCATGTGGGAAAGAAGAAAGAAAGCCCACAGAAACAATAGAGAAAAACAGAGAACCTCCTCCTGCAAAGTCACATCCTGGACAACCCAAAGACCAGAGGAGACAGTCAGGACGCAGATCGTCCCCTCCAGCCGTTGGCAAACGCTTAAATAAAGAACAGAATACCCCTCCAAAATCTCCTCAGTGAAACTAACACCTGGGAGGGATTTGAAAAGAGGTCTGCTTCCCACAAATTAAACCCATGTTCCCACTAAGATACCTGAGAATGAGTTGCTGGTTAAGAGCTTGCAGTGATACTAGGCATATAACAATGCCTGCAAGTTATTTTTCTGTGAAATACTTTTTTCCCCTCTTGAACAAACATTCTATTTTTCTGGATATTTCTGGATAGTTGTTCTAAACCTTACATTTAGGTTGGTGCTTAATTGGAGGTGAAGCTTAGTGTGATTATTTTTTTTCAAGATGTAAAATATTTGTCTTTAAAAAAAAAAAACAACTTTTTATTAAGCCTCTCTGTGGCTGTGTGAGTGCAAGCTCTGTATAGTGAGTTTTTTCTAAACTGTTAAGCAGAAATGTGCTGCTGCAATATTTTTAATAAACTGGTCTGCAAGTACATATCTAAAGTGTCCAAAAGACTGATAACGGCAGCTAGTGTGTAGAGTGCAAGGAAGTAGATACATTTTACGAATTAGTATGTGACCTTGAAGATTTTTTTTTTATTGGGCTGCTGTACTAAGTGTCAGCAAATGAACTTGCACTTTTAGGTTAATGAGTAGTTGTTTCTAGTGGTTTTTAAGAAATTTAATCTTTTTTTGATGTTTTGCACACACAAAATGAATCCTAGGGAGCACCATAGCAGTCTTTCTAAAATACTTCCTTTTTTGACTTACTGCAAGCAAGTAACCATCTTCTCACTCCAGAATAAAACTGATGTTATAATTTGCAAATACAAAGCACATTGTGAATAGAAAGAATTAAGTCTGTGAGCCTCTATGGTGGTGAAGCCTGTTAGTGGATGTTATCAGGAGAAAGCACTGTAGCCTTCTTGTGATAACCTTAGCTTCCCTGTGCTTGTAAGGGAGTTAACTGAGTCAGCGCTGTACGTTCTGGTTACCCCTGTGCTCTGTGTTAGACTTTTTTTTTTTAACTCTGCCCCAAGTGCTCTTTGAAAGAGTTCATATCTTAGTCAGCCTTGTGTTGACGTCTTCCTGTAACTGCAAGCATTGGCATACGGATTTAAATTTTTTTCAAGACCTGAGATAATGGTGTTTGTTTTGTGTGGTGGAGGAAGAGATCCCTGATACTTACCTCTGGGATGAGGTTTCTCACACTTACTTACTTTAGAAGTGATGCGCTTTCTGAAGGACAAGGATGCACTAAATTAGCAAGTTTCTAATAAAGTTGAATATAAATTATTTTTGTTTTAAAATGCCTAAAGTTTTTCTTTAAGTGTTTAAACTGCAGGAAGTTCAGACAAAACTCATTCCTGCTGACTATGACAGTACAGTTTATTCCGCAAAAATGTTTATTTAAACAACTGATTTTTTTAAAGAATTATTTCCATCCAATATTTAAAGACTTGAATTTTATTTAAACTTGAAAATGACTTTGCCTTAACTTTTGTACAAGACAGCTTAGAGTTAATGAGGTCTGACCCCGTGGAGGGTTAGCATGAGTGGAATACAGAATTACTCAGTTACAGTATGTATCTATTGTCACTGGTCTTACTGGGTAAACATACTGTAGTACAGGAACTAGCAGCAGTTTTTGTAATATACCTTAAAGATCTTAAACAGTTGATCTTTTTCAGATTGTTGAAAAACCTGTAAATGCAAATAGTCAATACTGTATTAAATATGTGCACTTGGAAGTGTGTGCTTTGCTTGTACAGTTGTAAATAATCAGAACATATAAAAAGGTACCCTAAAGAAAAAATCTGATAAAAATTATTGATATTATAAATGTTGCTGTTGAGCTGGATGTAGATAAACTAAATGTTGTGGTTTGAATATTACTTTAATTTGTTGTTTTTTCTTTTTCTTATTTTATTCTGGTGTGCTGAACTGACTCTGCCTCTTGGCTGCAAAAGGGAAATGGAACGAAAGTCTTATTTGAAAGCCCTCAACTGTTTTCCTAAGACCCTGTAAAAACAAGCGATTTAACCAATTCAAAAGTGTTCTGCAATGTAAATAGTGAATTTCAGCAGTCAAACTGTAATTTTAAGTCATTAATAAAATCAAATTTAATTGGAAAAAAACTTTAGACTGCTACAAAAATATACACTGAAGCTTACTTGTCTGCTTTCAAGAATATCAGTGCTTTCCTTAGTGTATGATTCACAGAACTGTAAAGTAACTATAGAAGTTGACTCCTGATAAATTTCCTATTGCAAGCATCAATTGGTAACTAGTTGACCTTTTAAATCCAGCCTGTTGTATGCTGCAGAATTGGTCAAAATAGGGCATGCTGGAACCTGTTGATTTTTCTTGTTTAAAAAGCGCACTTTGCGAATGCTGTGGGAGGAGATAGGACTGGGACAATGTCACCAAAACTGCTCAACTAGTTCTGTCATTGGATTTTTAATATGCTTCTCCTTTCCCCAGTGGCAGTGAAAATGGTAGCTAGAGTTGTGTATGGTTTAGGCCAGCTGTATGATTCATTTTGTTTGTCTGCTGCAAGTGAAAGGCTTACCAGCTGCAAACAATCACAAGTGGTTCCTTACAGCGACTGTGTACAGCTAGTCATAATACTCAACTGGTACCTAAGGTGATATATTGAGACCAGTGGGATGTGTTGTGCTGTTCTAATGTATTCTGCTGCCATTTGTGCTAGGTCAATACACTGTAATTACTGCTCACCCAGCAACAGTCTGTTGCATCGAAAGTTTAAACCTTCTTCTGATGTGGTTTTTATAGCTTTTTTTAAAAAGAAAAAAAGTGACATGCCAAATAGCTGTGTAATATACAACTTATCCTTACTGCATTTTACTTTGGGATTTTTTTTTTTCCCACTCAGTGACAAAATGGAGTTTTCGGAGTAGAGTTGTGAAGTTGCATGCAGACTGTTGCTACGATACATAGAGAGATTAAAATGTGGCTTTTAAAATGAAAAACCTCCCAAAAGCAGTAGCTGAGTTAAAGGTTCAGGGATATGGTAATTAAAATCGGTATTTTACCGTCTAGGACTGTGTGGTGATGCTTTTCATTTTGAAAACAAGTCAAAATGGGATCTGAGACTCTTCTTCCAGGAATTTAAAAAAAAACAAAGGTTGCTTTTAAAACTGAATGTTGTTTCAGATCAGTCCCCCGCCATGACGCTGTCATTTGCCACTTAGGAATCTGTGTGTGAACAACGGCAAATTTTTTAACGTTGCTGCGTTATCCTTCAAAGACTTCAGCAGTTGGCATAGAAAGGCCCTTGTTTGAGTGTGGTGCAGTGTATCACGAGCAACAGCTGACTGTAATGGTGCATACCTATCTCTGTATCTCCTTCAGCTAGCTACAGTTAGGGATTTTTATGTGCTTTGTAACCTATTACACTAATAGCAGCAGACAATCGAAGATTTCTAAGGAGACCTAACAGCTGCCAATTCATGAAATAGAAGTGTAATATGGGAGCCTTCTTGAGGGTTTTTGTTTTTGTTCTTCTTCCATTAAGACTGGAATCAAGCTTACATGTAAACTATCAGTAATTTAAGTTTCCTTTTGTGTCATAAAATGTAAAACTGTCTAATTTGAAAAAAATATGTAGGTTATGAAAAATAAAGATTTAGGCACTGTTGAATTCCTGATTTTTTTAATTAAACCTTTCTTCAGCAGTATTTTTCATTACCTTCTGTCTTTTGCTCCCATTTTTGGAAATTATTTATTTCTGATTTTGGGAAAAAAAAAATCTTTGCTTGCTTTACTGTTCAGCACAGCTGTTGTAACCATCACCTAAGGCTATATAGCAGCAGCAAGAACACCTATAATGTAACGCTGAAGGCAGCAGTATCTATCTCTATTAGGTACCTGTGACTGGTTAACTTTTTAAAAAACAAAAAAGCTGATGTGATGTTTTGTTTACTAGAGGTTATCATCTTCAATAGTGGTTTCCTCAAATTATTACATAAAGTGTTGGCTTGGTCTTAAACATGGATTTTAACGTATGGGTTAGTGCTTTGGTTGCATGGCTCTTGAATCTGGAGATGTCCTGGGGTTATTTTTGGCTTTGGCTGGTTTTAGAGGTTATCCTGGTTATGCCTCTAGGAAAGAAGAGTTTCTGGGATATCCTCCCTCTTAAGTAAAAGATCTATTTTGGAAATACTTGAAACCCTTTTTCTTTTTTTTTAGGTTTGTCTCTCGTTCAGCTAGATCTGACCAAGTTTAACAATGGACGTAAGCATGGAAGTATTAACCACTACTGTGTTTCATAAGCATGTTGGAAGTATTGCAGTATTATTCTTCAGGCTGGATGTTCTGTAAGCTTCTGGACAGGTTAGGCTGCTTGCTGCTTTATTTCCCCGCTACTGTCTGCTCAACAGAGTAGGGCAACACAGGAATACCAGTGTACACTGCAAGTTCCTCCATGTTAGAAAAGTCAGTTAAACATTAGGCTTTGGTGGTGATGTGGATTACAAGTACTTGGAGACAACCAGTTTTCACTTCAGCACGGAGTATCCTGTTCTGCCCTTGGAACTCAGTTTTCTATTACTTAACATGTAAAAATGCATAGAAATTTGTCAGCAATGTTGCCATAATCCTAGTGTGGCTCTTCAGGACCACCCCAGCTTTGGCAGGTGTCGGGGATTTATTTGTTCACGCAACAAAATTGGTCAGTGTCCCTTTTGTGTTAGTTTTCCCCAGTACAAAGTGATGTTTGATGGCTGCACCAATGTTCATATTGAACAAATTGTTTCGTTTCCTCTTGGGCATGAGAAGATTACATGCAATTGAGTATGCAGAGATTACTTACTGTCACAGAAACTGTGACTCATTGCATTTTGATCATAAGGCTGCTTTAGAAAAAAAGATGAAGTTTTAAGTTTTCTAGTACGCTTTTACTTCACCAACCTCTGGAAGTTAAAACCTCCTATTCTGTTGATTATCATGGCCAGGCTTTTATGAGTGCAGCCGCTTAAGTCAGGGAAGTGATTGAGTTTCAAATTTTGCTGGTTTATAGGTGGAAGTAATGTTACCCACTTCACCTCTGCTTCTGAGAGAACCAGCTGCGTAGCAGTATGAAGCCCTGGTGCCATCCGGTTACAGTAGCTCAGTTACTGCAACATCCACTCTCAGCATGGATATACAGCTTTCACACAATTCAATGGTCAACTTAAGTTGATCAAGTAGAAATTTGCTCCTGTTGAAGTGGTGCATGGAATACTGTTACTGAACTGTTATGCCAAATAAGCACAAAAATGCTATGAAGAGGCTGGCCTACCTGGGCTGTGCCATGCCCTTCCTGTCTGTCTGCTCCCTCACATCGGCACGCTGGCCTGTCTGAAAAGTAACTGAGAAAGAGTTGGAGGTATTTTGTTTGTTTGTTTTGTTGTGTTTTTTGGAATAGGTCAGAAGCTGTTGTCATACCACCAGCAGAACGGAGGAAGGGACAGGAATACGCAGTTGGTGCCCAGAGGAGACTGGCGTGGTGATGGTCCTGGCAGGGACAGTGTCTTACATCAGCTGAAGCAAACTGAGTGTTTGTACAATTAGCTTATGATGTCTTGGCTTAAATGTAGCCCTGCTTGCTCAGGTGGACATGGCTCAACTCATCAAGCTTGGTCATTTTTGAGCCTTATTTTCACAATGGGGAGAAGGGAGGAGAAAGGGTCTGAGTTTTGCTTTAGCCTTTTTGGTTATTCTTATGTACGAGCTGTACATGTGCTAAATCTTAAATCTGTCTCATGGTGATAGACTGTCAGAAGTCTTTGTGCATTGTCTTGTCAGAACTGGTTTGGGAGCAGTTCGCTGTTTTGCAAAATGGAGGGCAAAATGTGTGTGTGCTGGGGAAAGGGAGTCTAAGATAAAATTGCCCCCTAATGTCTCTTAAATTCTTATCAGTTTGAAGAGCAAATTGCTTTGCGTGCTTGTGTTACGCACATACTGTGTGGAAACCATCCTGCAGTCTGATAGCCTTACATCCTATTTACTGTAGGCAGATGGTGTCTGCAGAGTAGTAAATCTATCATGGCTAAGGATGCTCTGAGGAAGGAGGGATAAATGGATGAATTTAGAGTTGTAAAACATACTGAAGCTGGGAAGATCTATGAAATCTACATGGATGGAATTATTGATACCTAATGAAATGTCTCTAATGTCTTCCAAAACTGGAGGCGAAGTCCTATGTATGGTCTCCATGCAGCTTGAGAGGTCAGCCCAGGCAGAACAAGCATGAGGTTCAGCAGGTCTAGCCTATCTGACTGCCCCGTCTCCAAGGCAAACATCTCCTGATGTTTTCCAGGAACTGCAGTTCATAGGCTATAGCACATGTGAGAAACCTTCGTCGCTCTTGCTTTTTTTGTCTCTGACTTCAACTTACTTAGCTTGGGCTTAGCATGTCAGCACGCAGCTCGTGCAGCAGAGCCGGCTCTGTGCGCTGCAGTGGCTCACAGCTCCCACCAGCCAGCCCTGTGTGGTGTGGGAGGCAGCTGCGGGCCTCGCCAGACGGGAGGTCAGCAGGACGTGCTCTGTGGTGGGAACAGAGGTTTGGAGATGAGCGGTTAAATAGGCTCTCTGGGGAGAAGGCCTGTTTCGTAAATGACACTTCTCGGGGATCCGCGGTGTCTGTGGCTAGCCTTGCCTACGCAGTCTCTTACTCCTCCGCAAGGAGGAATGTGATTTCTACCTTGTTTCCCTTTAGAAATAGGATGTGTAAGATGTTTGGTCATTTTCCCTCTCCTACTATAGTCTCCTCCTCCTTTCTCGTGATTCAGTGCTCTCATTCTTGAGAGCTGCATCACTTGTGGAAGATGGCAGCTGTTGATCCCTGCTCCTAAGAATTACACCTGTTTTCAGAAATACAATAGGCTCAGCATTTTGAAACATTTCAATTTGCTGGAGGTTTTTTTTTTGTCCCACTTGTTAAAGCAAATTTGGTACTCAAAGGAGGGTTATCTTGATATGTGTTGATTCTTAGGCTCTAGGTTCCCAAACTATATACAATAATTTAAAAAAAAAAGTATGCTCTATCTTTAAATATTTATAGCTGTTCCTGGGTTTATGGTGTTTATCTGATACTAAGTTCTTCATTTCTATGTTTGCTGGAATCTGTCCTTCCTACATACTGGCAAATGCTAGCTCCATCTTCTCTAGTATGACTCGTGGTGGTGCAGAGGGAAGATGCCTGCCTTGAAGCTATGGCAAATAAGCGCTGGAGAGACCTGTTGATTCAGACAGTAGACACTGAAGTGACCGATCTGCTAGAGTGATTTTCTCAGGGGATTTGATTGCTTGGACTGGCAATCAAATGCTTCCTTGGTAGCAAATCCTGTTTCAAATAAACCTTTGTATTTTACTTTTTGTTTGAATTAGCTCTTCCCATGGAGACCTAAACTCAGCCATGCTGGCTGCCATCCTGTGTACTGATGCATGCTTTCATCCTAGCCTAGAAAATACGAAGGCAGCCACAGTGGGTTGGATACATGGAAGTTAGGTGCCAGGTTTAATGTACATTGAGCTTGAAAATCGAAAGAACAAGAGTTGCTCTTTGGAACTGGTTTTTAGTTCTGACATGGCAAAGGGGATATAGGTACCACAAGTGGTTCCAGAATGGGAAGGTAGGGAAGTGCAGTGGAGCTGGACTTAGCAAGTCACGCAAACAGTGCAGCACATGCTTCACCATTCAGCCACAGCAGGTTCTGCTGTTTCAGTGGTTCTGACATCCCAGGACGCAGTAGACGTTAGCATTGGTTTGGTGTGAAAAGCCTCTACTTTGTTTCTGCATCAAATGACGTAGAATTGTCTGAAACCACATGTACTAACCCTTTTTCCTGTAACTTCAAGCTGCAGTTTCTATTGAGGGTTGCTCTTTAACTGTAAGAGGGTGAGCTGCTGATGTTTATCTATTGTATTGCTGGCCATGATATATCAAAGATTTGTTTTATTGGCCTGAATGTCGTAGACTTGGTGGTCTCAACAGGTTGGAGAAATGGGCCAAGAGAAATCTTATAAAGTTCAACAAAGGGACCTGCAAAGTCCTGCACCTGATGAGGAATAATCCCATGCACCTGGGAGGGTGACCAGCTGGAAAGCAGCTTTGCAGAAAAGGACCTGGGGGTTCAGGTGGGCAACAAGCTGGACATGAGCCAGCAATGTGCCCTCGCAGTAAAGGCAGCCAACAGCATCCTGGGCAGCACTAGGAAGAGCATTGCCAGCAGGTTGAGGGAGGTGATCCTTCCCCTCTGATCAGCACTGGTGAGGCCACACCTGGGGTGCTGGGTCCAGCGTTGGGCTCTCCAGTTCAAAAAAAGTCACGGACATACTGGATTGAGTCCAGTGAAGGGCTGTGAAGATGACTAAGGAATTTGGAGCATCTGTCATACAAGGAGAGACTGTGAGAGCTGGGACTGTTCAGCCTGAATAAGAGACAGCTCAGGGAGACCTTATCCATGTGTACAAATACCTGATGGGGGGAGTAAAGACGATGGAGACAGACTTCTCCCAGTGGTGCCCAGTGACAGGACAAGAGACAGAGGGCACAAACTTGTGAAGATGATTAAGGAATTTGGAGCATCTGTCATACAAGGAGAGACTGTGAGAGCTGGGACTGTTCAGCCTGAATAAGAGACAGCTCAGGGAGACCTTATCCATGTGTACAAATACCTGATGGGGGGAGTAAAGACGATGGAGACAGACTTCTCCCAGTGGTGCCCAGTGACAGGACAAGAGACAGAGGGCACAAACTGAAACAGGGAATTCTGTTCACACAGAAGAAACACTTCCCCCCCCCCCCCCCCCCCCAAGGGTGATCGAACACTGGTGCAGGTTGCTGAGAGACATTGTAAGGTCTCCATCCATGGAGATACTCAAATTCTCATCAGACACAGCCCTGATCCACCTGCTCTGCCTGCCCCTGCTTCGAGAAGGGGTTTGGACTGAATGATCTCCAGAGGTCCCTGTTAACTCCAACCAGTCTGGGATTTTGTGACCCAGCTTCTAGCTGGGAAGGGAGGTAGTCTTGTTTTGGCTTAGTTATTGACAGAAAAATTCAGATCATACTGTTTGTTGAATAAGCTAATCCCCAGTGAGAGCCACTGTTAGTTCTTCATACAGAGCCCTTTGGAGACGAAGTTTGGCTTCTTTGCTCTAGCTTATCAGCAGATAGTTTTCAATGTGTGTGTGGGGTTCTGCTGTGTTGTGAAAGAACAGTTCATATTTGATGCACTTCATTAACTGTTTTTCAAAGCCATCAACAAGTGTATGATAAAGGTGAAATCTTCTAAAGAACATATTAAATAGCTTGTTTTAAAGTATCTAAATTGAATGACCAAATCTGAATAAGAACTTAAATTTCTACTGAAAATGGTAACATTGCCCAATAATATTTCCCCAAATTCCATCCAACTGTTCCACTTGCATGTCGAAATGGAAGCTGAGTTACTCGTGTAACTAGTCCAAATTCTGACTATTGACCATTTTACATTTACCATTATTGTTCTTTTAGGAACACAGGTAACATAAGGCCCTGGATAGGTAGGGCCAAGGACTGACAGAATATGCTGGTGTTTTATGGCGGCACATGGGACATGCTACTGTCATTACCGAATAAATACCAAGCAGTCGGAGAGTCTTGCTAGTGTGATGTGATGCTTGCATGCAGAGGGGATCTCCCTGTGCCTTCCAAGTTCTCTGAGCACAACACATTTATCTGTGGGTCCCCAAGCCATGGGCAGTCCTGGTGATTCAGCAGCACGAACGGTGTGCTCCACAACCGCCTTCAGGCGTTTGACAGCATTTCCAGGGACATCTAAATGTTTTCTGGCTTGATTCCATCTCTGTAAGAACTGTTGGCTTAAAAATAAATAAAAAGTACTGTCTAATAAACAGAAACAAAGCAGAGTGCAGGGGAAACGACATGCTTTGCACCAGGAAGAGAACGGCAGGCTTAGCCAGGTGACTGGTCTTCTCATGCTCTGTGGAGACATGAGCACCACGATTACAAGACACTTCTCCATTGAGATGTATAAAAAGTTTTGTTGGTCTCCTCTGCTTCTTACAATGTCTTCCCGTTCCTCACCCACAGCTGTCAAGTCAGACTCAGCTCAGCATGGTAAAAACTCCCAAGCAAATGACACTAGAATTGCCTCGTAAGCAGTTAAATGGGAGATTGTGTTAGGCTGTTGTCTGCTAATACAGCATAAAAGAGCAAGGAATGTGTATATAATATGCAGAAATTAAATTATAAACTACTAGGCAGTGGTTGGGACTCAGCTTGCAGATGTACATAAATTTGTCTGCTTAGTCTGTGGAGATTGGATCAATAGGCAATGGAGCCCAGAGAGCTGTTCATCTGCATCTTGATCAGCTGAATTTTGATCCTGCATCTTGAGTAGCTCTTCAGGCTCCACTGAAATATGAGGACATGCAGATACACAGCTTATACAGACATCTACATCTGGATGTCTTGATCTGTGAGCTCAATTCCATGCATGAATATGACCAAGTGATACAGTTCTTTATTGATATAAAAATACGTAACACATTTTTAGTGGCCTGAGCAAGTTAATTGATACTTTGTTTTGGAAGTGGCTGCAACTCATAGCGTGTTTCTGGATTTGCTATTAAATCTTTTCCTAGATGCAGATACAGTAAAAACTACAGAATCATACAGTAATTCTGGTCTGAAGGGATCTTATGAGGTCTTTGGTCCAACATCTTGCTCAAAGCAGGATCGGAGTGGGTTTCTCAGGGCATTATCCAGTTGGGTCTTGAAAACTTCCAAGGATGGAGACTGCGCAACCTCTCTGGGCAATCTGCCCCAATGTTTGACTGTTCTCACGGAGAATGTCCTCCTCCTTAAATGTCCTTGTTCTCTTCCTTAAATCCTTGTGCCTGTTCCTTCTCATCCTCCCTCTGCCCTGCTGTACAGACCCCAGCTCTGTTTTCTTGATGGTTCCCTGTACAGAGGGCTGCAGGTAGGTTTCCCCAAAGCCAGCCCATCTCCAGGCTGACCAGGCCCAGCTCCCTCAGCCTCTCTGCCCAGGGTGAGTGCTCCAGGCTCGCCACTACCTTGGTGATCTCCTCTGAACTGGCTCCAGTTTGAACTGTCTCCAGTTTACTGATGTTTTTCTTTTATTGGGAACCCAAAACTGGACCCAATACTCTAGCTGCAGTCTACCTTCTAGCACTTTTCTACACAAAGGAGAATAATTCTAGATGTCTTTTGCCTTTTTATAACTGGAGATTTAGAAAATTTCTTAAGTCTGCTTGTTTTAAGAGGTGGTGTAACACTTGACAAAGCCTAGTGAGGCGCGGTGGCTGCTTATAACCCTGATCACCGCTTCTCAGAGTTCGTAAGTACTTGCGGTTTGGTTTTTTCTTTTTTTTTCTTGTATCCAGTGGCTACTATTATGAGACAGTAAATTTTTGAAAGTATGGATTGCCATCTTAGTGTAATAGGGGAAAAAAACCTCTAGAAGGGCCTTCAGGAAATGAGTCTACTGCCTTGCTTTTGTTCCTTCCATGCCAGACAGATTGTTATGTTTATTTAGTTTCTATGATGGAAACTACCTTCCCAAGCAATCCAGTTCAGTGTTGTCCTGTCCTTACCCTGCTCCCAGCCTCCTCCCCTATCCCCCTTCAGCCAGCCACCCTGGCTCTTCTCCCTGCTCCTCTGGGACATGGGGAAGGAGCCCAAACCAGGCATGAGCAGGGGCAAAGGAAAAGATGAACAGGGAAAAGCTGAAGAAAATTACAGTCCTGAAGAATGAGGCTTTTTGCCCCTCTTGCTGTGAGGAGGGTTTCAATTCACCGTACACCCCTGTGTGCCAGCAGTAGCGGAGAGCCATGGCCAGCAGTGGAGGGAGGTTGCACAGGCTGGCTGATCGTGCTGATCTGCTGTCCCACCAGCCCGTCCCTGCTGGCCCTGTCCTCAGCAAAAATGGGTGCATTTTGTTGAATGTCTCTCCCAGCCAGAGCTGGCTCAAGTGAAATGCTTTGCTGACATTGAAGTAAGAGGATCATTCCCTGTTGAAATTTTAAAATCCAGTTTACAAAAAATAATGTAGTAGTAGTAGTGCTGGTTTGCACTCAGCTGCTATTTAATCTGGTCAAAGAGAAGAAGCAGAGAACTTGTACAACATGATTTACGACGTCTTCAATGTTTTGGCACTTATTTCAGCTGTATGTATTACAAAAACCAAAGACCGTATCTCTTCAGCCTTAAGAGTGACTTTTGGCCAAAGATCTAGCGTAGTAAAGTAATGCTCTGAATGCCTTTTTGACTGAATCTGAGAATACTTTGCTAGATGGAGCAGTTGCTTTCTCAAAGTGTTCTTCTTCAAGGACTAGGAAATTAGCCCTGTCTTATAAATACACTTCTAGTGCATTAAACCATTGACAAATGCAGTGTAGCCATTCTAAACTAATTTGTCTTAAGTGGGCATCTGATGACTCAATTCATCTGAACTTGGTCATTTGGATGTGGCTCAGCTGCTCTGTTCAGAGGAAATCATCTGGACGCATCTGCTGTTTCTTGCTCTCAGCACTGGTCTAGGACTCCATGAAAGAGGGCTGAGCTAACTCAAATAAGCTCATATTTGGTAGAGACAAAAAGCACACATGGGGTCAATTACTGCACATTGCCTGTTCCCTGGTGGTAAGTCTGGGCGAGTCTAAGCCCAGAGGTCTGGAGAGAAAGCAGTATTCTTTTAGGAGAGTCTTTCAAAAGAAATAGCCACCGATGTTTGCTATATCAACTAAGTGTCTCTCAACCACTCTACTTTTACTTAAGTCCATCCCTAAAAAAAGGGATTTGCCAGAGCTAGCAAATTGCCATGCTATTTAGAGTATATTGATTCTTAAAATTACTAAAATGTGGCACTAAATACTAAATTATCAGTGTCAATTCTCTTTGACCATGGGCAATGTGTTTTTTACTAAGCAAGAAATCTGCAGATAAAGATTTGTAGGATCCTTTTTATATTTTACAGTATTTAAGAGATTGTCCAATTACACAAATATTCTTGGACATAAATTGCATAGCAGCCTGGCACACCAGCCTTCTCCCACCGGCTTCCACTGGAGAGCTCTACGTGTTACTTCTCAATGTTCTTCTCCGTGGGAGGCCCAAGTGAACTATCTGCAAGATGTCAGCTTCCACCTAGAGAGATGCTGAAGCCGTTTGTCATTAGTGATGCAAAAAGTCATTTTATGAAGTACTTCACAGAGATGCCTGCAGTATGTTCTCATGCGTAGATATCTAAACGAACACCATGTATCACACTGTCTTTTGTTTAAGAGTCTTAGCCTGTACTGGGGAAGCTTTAGTGATATTTGAAGAAGAAAGCACCAATTCTTTCACTAAAAGACTGTTTTTACAAATACAAAGAAAACTAATACTTTCATGTATGTTTTTAATGAGTTTTTATCTATTAACTTTTCTTGCCCTTTATTTAGGGAGATGATTGGTTGATTAAATCACCCCCCCCAACCCCACCTCAGGCTCTGGAGTAGAGGTTAGACCCGTGCTGCTGGGCTTCAGCTTTGGATATTTTCTGACACGGAGGGAATTTCCGGACCTCTCCAGGCTATTGTTTTTTTTGGTGATCTGGGCTGCAACTGGGCTTTCGAGAAGACTTGCTGGGAGATCTGACTTGAGCTAGTAAGAGCTAGCTTATTGCTGGGGCCAAATAAGAGTCTACTGGTTATGGCTGTGGGGTGAGGAGGCTTTCGTCTTCCCTGTGTCTGGCAGCGTTACTGGAAGGCAGGATTACAATGGAGACATGTAGGACACATAGTAGAGCTAGGATTGGGCAAATATCCCTGTGTTGTCATGTACCCCTTGTCTGCTATGCTCTATTCCCAGCCTTCCATCTAGGTTTAGGTTTTTTAAGTTCTTCAGTCTCCTGAGGCTAAGGAATGGTGATCATGTTTCCCGGTTAGGTGAGCTGAAGTGACAGCTTTTTGGTGGCTGGGAGCAAAGCTCGATCTGTGCTTGTGGGTGTACAGCTACCCAGGACCAGTAGCTGCTGAGAGCTCTTTGGGGTAACCTTAGTCATGGGGCCCGAAGGGCTCGTGAGCCGTGGGCTGGCTGGATGGCAAGGTGGCATTCGTTCCTGCTGCAACGGGTATTGTTAGGGCTTCTCCCAACAGTGTTTGGGCTGGCATGAATAGGAGGTTCCTATTACACTGCTTTGGGTTTATGCAAGAGTAGCTTCAGCACAGCACCAGCTCCTGGCCGTTGTAGCTCTCCCTGAGGAGACGGGTATCATTATTTGCTGGAACAAAACATTTAGGAATTTCAACATGTTTTATGGGATAGAATTATTTACTAATTAAACTGTGCAAGCTTAAAATGCTAGGTCTGTGTGTACATGTACCTGAGTAACTGCTGCTCTCCTGAAACTTTACAGTCTTCCCAAATCTGGTCATTAAGATTTCCAAACCTTAGCTGTCCTCTCCCTGTAAAGTTACATATTTTCACAGTACAAAAAATATTTTAATTAATGCCATTAAAAAAAAAAAAATAGCAGGAAGGCTGGGTCTTCACTGGTTAAGGATAGTGCACTGAGTGATGAAGGACTTGCTGTGGGAACTGCTGCCTGGTTGTCTACGGCATTTATTATGCAGCTGATCTAGATCATGCTGGTTCCTTCTGGCCTTCAGTCTACAAATCTCTGCAGAAACACCCCCTGCCCCGTGCTCTCTCAAGCAGATGGTTAGGCAGATGAAGAGCAGAGATGTGCTACTTCAGCAAGCTCCTTGTTGGTGCCAGAAATCTTAAAAAGCGAGTTGGAGGAAGGAAAATGTGCAAGAAAAGTGCAACAGAATGGGCTGAAACTTCCTGGCGAGGAGCTCTGTGCCAGAAGGACACGCAGGATGGTGGCTGGGGAGGAGCAAGGTCTGTGGATCAGTGAATTGACTCTAACTGAAGGAAAAATAGGAAAGGAAGGAAAACTGTGACCCTGAGGTGTGAAGGGCTGGGATGGTCTCCATGGTGTTGAGCACATTGCTCATCTCTCGCTGGCATGGGGGATGGGGAGTTTGCACTGCTTCCCTATGTTAGATGAGGATAACATCAGTTGAGAGTCCCTTTAAATACTGTGGCACAAAGGACACATAAACATCTCAGACAAGTGTGAATTTTGATATGTCGGGTGGGAAAATTAAAATGACAGAGAAGGCAGCTGAGAAGAGGGATGGTAGCTGGGATCACAGGGATTTTAGCGGTGTCTAGCAAAGAGGAAAGGATACTGACAGGTCAGGGAAAAATCAAGGATACAGAAAGTGGTTTATCAGTTGAGACAGGAAAGCCCTCTGTAAGTCCTGTAGCTCTGGGGTTTGTCATGGATTTGGGAGAATGGTGACTTATAGCAGGTCCTGGGGCTCTGAGCATCAGGAGGGATGACATCTTGTGCAAGACACCTTCAGCACTTTAAACCAAAGTCCATTAATAAATACCACAGCGCTGAATATATTCTGCTGTTTATTGGCACGAGGAGAGAAGTGACCTTTTTGCTTTCTTCCCCTCTCCCTGGGAGCCTGATGGGCTGCGATAACCCACTTAGCGGGCGCGTGGGCGGTGGATGATGGCGTCAGAGTGACGAGAGGGAAGCGTCTCATGCCATATCCTTAGCGCTACGGCACTCTAAAAATAAATGCCGTCTCACGTCGGGAGTGGCTGTGCCTCGGCTCTTCTTGGCTGTTCCTCTCCCCAGCATGTCTGTCAGAGCGGCTCTGCGGCAGCTGATGCACTGCGCTGCCTCTGAAGCATCTGAGTCACCGGGGACCAGGCTACAGGGAATCGGATGTTTTTGCACAACAGGGGACATAGAGGAGCCGTGGAGCCATCATCGGGCCCTGCTGCTGAAATTTCAGGGACTAGGGCACCCACGGCAAGCAGCTCCTCTGGGTGCCAAGCTGGGAAGCAGAGATTTGGCCTCATCCCAAATCGGCACCAGCGGCACTGAACTGTGGAGTGGGTTTCATTCAACGCATCTGGCACAGGTCGACAAAACTGTGCTGGATGAAGGGAGCATCTTTGCTGCCAAGCTGGGGCAGGCACGCAGCTGAGCTAGCTCAGGTAGGAGGAAGTCCCAGGCAGGGTCCGAGCAAGAACGGTACCAGAGGTGGTGGAAGCGGTGGAAGGTGGCTACCTCCACGGGCCGTGTCGGGTCCCTGCTGTACTCACCACTCAACGCTCTCAGCATGTGCAAACACGGGCTGTGGCAGTGCGGTCCCCACTGTGCAGCTCTAACATTTAAACACCTCACCATGGGGTGTGGCAGCAGAGGGCATGACGTGGGGCTTGGGGGCATCCGGCATGTTCAGCTTGGGCCAGGAAGGCTTATCCGGAGAGGCAACACTTCAACAGGTGACTTATTTACACATAGCAGCTCTAGGATGGTTTCTGCAAACACAAACACGAGAAGTGACAGAGAACAAAACAGAAAATAAAACCCAGGAGGACAACATTGCTGTAAGAAAAACACATGCGCCATCGCTGTAAGAAAAGCACACGCACCATCGTCTCCCTTTCTCCCTTGCTTTCCTTGCATTTCAACGATAGCCCAGCGTGTCAGCCATCCAGAGCGCTCCAGCCCCGGTACCTGTGGGCAACCACTGGGGTAGGCTGGGCTGGGCTGGGCTGGGCTGGGGAAAGGCTGCATTTGGGTGTTCACGCCATCAGTGAGACTAGCAGCTGCTCAGTGGGACCTGCTGCTGCTGAGATCCTCATCACCCTGCCCATGGAGTTGTCACTAGCTCTTTATCCATCACCTACACGGTTCCTGCTGCATCTTTTCTCCAGTCCTGATCTGGGACTGTTCAGCCTGGAGAAGAGAAACTAAAGAGGGATATTAGCTGCGTGTATGAATACCTGCTAGGGGGAGTAAAGAAGACAGAGCCAGGATCTCCTCATGGTATCCAGAGAACAGACAAGAGGCAATGGGCACAAACTGAAGCACACGAAATTACACTGAAACATGAGAAAAAGCTTTTTTATGGTGAGGATGGCCAAGCATTGGAGCAGGTTGCCCAGAGAGGTTGTGGAGGCTCCGTCCTTGGAGATATTCAAACCTGATCGGATGCAGCCCTGAGCAACCTGCTCTGGGTGACCCTGCTTGAGCGGGGGGTTGGACTGGATGATCTTAAGGGGTCCCTGATGTTCTCAGCCAATGTGTGGTTGTGTGGTCCTGCTGCCTTATCCCTCCCCCAGTTCCTGCTGGCTATCTGACCTGCTGGCACAGCCATGCATAGTTTTCAGCAAGCTATTTCTGGTGGTGTCTTTTTCCCCATGAAGACCCTGGGTCCTCCCCTTACTGAGCAGTGTCAGGTGAGATGGATGCCTCACCCTCACTAAAGTGCAATGAAGTGGCACGTTATGTTTGGACTGAGGGAGATTGAGTGGTAGGTGAGGGAGAAAGGAGCTTCTCTTCTCTTCTTTAATTGCCTGTGTGACATGAAGGCAAAGCTTGTGACTTCCAGCACTGCTCTCCCTCAGCTGCCCTATCTCAGAGTTTGTCCCTAAGAAGATAACCAGAAGAGGCTTAGATTGTTTTTTAAATGAAACAAAAAAGGCTTTAACTGGTAGCAGGTCAGAGATTTTGACATCATTTCAGGCTGAGATGGCATTAGAATATACCAACTTGCTGAGGAGAAAGACATCAATCTCAGGTAGGAAACTACCCCTGGCTGCCGTGGCACTCGTTTGGCCAGGCAGGTTAATGACAGATGGGAACTGGAACTGTCGGGCTGGGGTCAGTGTGGGCAGGCTGTCGTGCCTGTGGACCTGGCACAGCACCGGTGGAGTTGGGACTCCATCTTGTGGGGCAGGGAATAGGACGCTGACTTAACCCTCAGCATCATCCAGTGTGCTCTTGTGACCGTTGCCGTTCCTGCCAAAGGCAGCGGCACGTCGCCCAAACAGCATCCGAAACGTTCTTGTGCGGGTGCAAGCATAAGGAGCACACGTGTGTATACGTGTATTACTCTTTATGCGACCTGAAAGTTGTCCAACCATCCTAAGAACTGTTTCTGTAAAGAGGAGAAAATTATGTCAGAAAGCTCATTTTCTATGATGCTACCCTGTTTATTCAGAAAGAGCATGTAACGCTTTCCTGCATCACAGGAGTAACTGACGTGAACATCAGCTTCGACCTCTGATGGGCAAAGATGAACCTCAGAAGTGTTCTTCCTCAGCTCCATCCAAGCTTGCTTGTACAAGATGCCTTTTCTGCGTCCTCTTCCATTTTTTTCCCCATGTTTCACAACCTTCAGAGAACCCCCCCGTACCTTGCCTGTGCTGTGTTTTTGGGTGAGTTCAAGTCTTGGCATTTTGCTCTGGAATTGTGACTATTTCCACAACCTGATACTGTAAGAGAAGGATGGGGCTTCCCACAATTACCTGGAAAAAGGAGCAATGAGCACGTACTGTGCTTTCAGCACGGCTCGTGGGGCCGGTATTTGAAGGCATCGCTAACTTCCCTGAAACGTTCTCCTGTACCAGCCTACAGAAGCAGCTGCCATAAGAAGTTCCCATATTTCATAGTTTCTTCCCACAGAGGGTATGTCAGATTGTAAGTCCCTGAGAACAGTAGGGAGCAGAAGAAAAAGGACAGAAAATGAGTGTCCTCCTGAAACCCCAATTTCAATGTTGGAGGAAAGACCTCAGCAGACCCCTGACTAAACTGGGGGGGGGGGTGTGTGTGTCCTGTTGTCTTTTCTCCAGTAGCAACATCGTAGCCAACTCCTTGCATCTTAGCTGAAGCTGCACTGCTGTGTCCTCTCCTGCATCCCCTCAGTTGCAGACCCCTGTGGATCCTGGTTTTGGCAGGGCCATAGGCGCCCCAAAATGGCAGTGGCTTCCCTGGAGAGCTTCCCCGGCATCTTGCACTGCTCGTGTAGGAGGACATGAGGAACTAATTGAACTAATTGAACAAATAAACAGACCAAGACAAGCAGAAATTTAAACCTGAACTTCTCACTGTGTGACACTGAACAGCTCGTCACCTTGCAAGGCTTGGAGTTGAGAGGGTAACACACTGGAAAACTCATGCCAAAGTTTTGAAACATCCTGATTAGGATACACAAGAGAAATAGATCAAAATCAAGAATAAGCATTTTGAAATGGAAATTGAGTAGTTAAGCAAAACATACCTAATCACAACTTGTTTTTTCAAAGGGAGGACGTGGCTTAAAGCTCTTGTTTTGTGAAGCAACAAAGACAAGAGGGAAGACTTGGTTCTGGTCACTCCTCCTAATTGCTTCCTCTGTGACTGCAAGGTCTGCACAGAGGAGGAAAAGGGAGAGAATGGGAAAAGACTGAGGGGACACAGCATTTTCGGGATGTTGTTGGTGTCCATGGCAGCTCTAAGGGAGCCATCGGTGGCCGGATGGGATGAATCGGGGTCTCACCTTGCTGGCCTAGCTGAAAGGCAAAGCAGCAGGAGAGGAAGGCAGGAGAAAAATAGTGGGGTATGGAAGAAACGCAAGGAGGAAGAGCTCATACGTCCCAGGGCAGTGCCCTTTCGGAGGGACGAGCGGTTGGTCAGGAACCCCCATTCGGTGTGTTGCCTTGAGCATCAGAAGGATGTTAAAGCTTCAAAACTGCAGCCTGATGGGAGTCAAGGCTGGTGTGACGCTGCCCTGTGGCTCAGGGAGTGCTGCCTGTCCTCCCACGGGCCCCTTGTCCATTTGGTGGCCAAGCTTGCTCAGCCACGTTAGTCCTCATTAGGCTTGCTTGGCATTGGTCACCTTGGGGCAATTGATTTCCAGCCCCACGCACTGGCTTTACCAGGTCCTCAGCATCATCTTTGGGCTGCATCAGTCAACCCTGTTGCTCAGACTGAGCCAGTCCTTTATCTCCCGTTCGCATATTCTTCTGTTTGTACCTGGGATATCCTGGAGCTCTCATCTACTTTTGGCAGCTGAATATGCAGGTGGCAGCTCCCCTGTTTTACAGAAGCTGCTGAAACTATAGCAGCGTGGCTTTTCCCTTACACCTTTGGTGAGCAAAAAGATGTCAAGTACAGAAGCACACAAAAGCAAACGCTGGCACTGAGAGCGCTCCCCCAGTGCAGCCGCCTTTCCCACCACATTTTTGGAAGAGAGCAGTCAGGGTAACAGGTCTGACTCAGCCCGATGACGTGGTGTTCAGAGCCAGAAATTAAGAACAAGTGTGAATTAAATGAGGTTCAAAGTGTTAAACAGCAGGCACTTCCCTAGTGTAAATATTTTGGCACAAAGCTTTGTCAGAGTTTTAATCTAAAGGAAGGAGCGAGACTGGAACAGACACATCTTCGGGCAGTTACGGAGATACACCTGCAGCACGAAGTGGTAAGCACCTGCCGGTTACGGAGATACACCTGTCCTGACCTGCAGCACGAAGTGGTAAGCACCTGCCTTGCTTGGGAGTCTCCATCACTTTTGGCAGGCTTGGGTCCAGTTCAACAGCAGGAGCAATACCACCGTGTCCTCTCCCCAGCATGCCCATTGCAGCGGCACGGCTGGCTCCCAAACGGCACCATAAACCCTGCCTGACAGTGGTCCCGGTGACATCATTACTTTTTCTGGCATGTTTTACCTTAACTGGTATCAAAGCATGCAGCTACAAATAATGTTTTCTCCCTCCTCTTCTATTTATCTAGTGCATTGTGAGAAGAAAATTGTAGTCTCCTTTCTTTACGTTTAATTTTTCTATCTGGCACTAGAGGGCAGAAAGAAGGACGGTGGAGCCTTGCAATCCAGACCTGTCTCTTCTCAGCAGCTATCCAAGGGTGCAGAAATAAATCTGGCTTGAAAGGCTTCTCCCTTTGCCCATTACAAAAGCACATCAAGGATTTCATGCCCCAGCCTCTTTAGTGCTATTAAAGTTTAATAGTTCAATGTTTCATTCCAGAGGTAACACAATGCGAAGCGACCCTACGTGCTCCTCGGCAGGCGCTGCGCCGAAGCGGCACCCCCATTTGTTCTGGACATAAAGTGGGCATTTGTGGTTTCTGCAATTTGGGAAATGACTTTGTGTGATGGAGAACTTGCCTTCTCCCTTGTGGCAAGGCTGCCTGCCCACCCTTGGCATCCCTTTACTTTGAAAGCTTTGTCCCCCCAGCCCAGCGCTTGCGAGAGGGTGTTTTGCAGCTCCGCAGCAGGGTAGGGGGGAGATAAGCGGGATGTACAGGGTGCGATTTGCCCGGAGGCGGCGATGGAGCCAGGTTACGAGCCAGGAAATACCAGCTCTTCACAGGCTCGAGGGATTTCTCATTAAAATCAATGAAGATAGGGGCATTTTCACGGTGCACGCAGCTGGACGCCTCATCACATGTTTCTTCTCTCTGCCAGAGAAACACTGTCTGGGAGCCACCAGGGCTGTGGCACGGAGGATTAAACCCCGCCGCGATGCCCTGGTTCCCAGACCGCCTTTGTCGGGAGGAGGAAAGAGCATGTGAGCCCGGGAGGCTGAGCACCGCGTGCCCTGGTCAGGAGGCCCCGCGGCCGCCAGCATGTTTGTTGCCGTCTGTAGATAAGGAGGGGTCGCTGTGGGAAAGTCACGGCGGGTTTAACGCTGGTTCTGCTCTGGCATGAGGAGAAGCAGAAACCGACTGAACCAGCTCCTCCTGCGTGTCCAGCTGCCACTATATGATGGCTGAAGCATGAGGGGCAGATGGCAGCAGATAGCAACCCACTGGTTTTACACCGCTGTTGAACTAATTAATTTTATTTTTCTTCTGACTTTTGCAATGTCTGTAATTAACATGCATGATATAAGTAGTTATTTAATCTACAAATAAGACTAAAAATATTCTTCCTTTCTATTTTTCATTCAGTTCATCTCTTCAGTGTATCACTAGGATGAAATGATCCGACAGTTGTGGGTAGTGAAGAGAAACTAAATTTCTTAAATTCAATTGAAACTGCGCTGAAAAGGGTTTTCACAGTCTGCCACACTTTTTGAGATTATGAATTTTATTCTGTTTTCCACAGAGGAAAAGGAATCTTTCAAATGCTGACAGTAAAAAGCACACCAAAAGAGCTAGTAGTCCACCAGTCAGGACACTTAATTTGTGGAAGAGCTGGCATTGGGTTTATTGTCTACTCATTTTGACCTCTTATGCACAGTTTTTCAAGAAAAGCACTATTTTTTCAAGGAAAATTTTGGTTTCAACTGATCAGCATTTCCTGAGTGGAGAAAACGACTATCAAAACTCATGACCACATCCTACCACAGGAGCACCAAATGCTGAGAGAAGCTGGGACCGAATTCAGCGCTCCCTTGTCTCACCACACACTGCAGCGGCACCTGGGAAAGAGTGATGTACGAGGTCCCAGCTGTGCTAAAGCGCTGTACAGACCCACAACAGTGGTCTTTTCCTGAATTATCTTGCAATGTCAGTATGCTGATATTTGCATCCTGAAGCTAATTTAGCAGCTCAGTTTTGTTCATGGTCTAATGCATAGTTCTTCATTCCTGGACTGGAAGGGCCCATGCTGCTGGCCCTCAGGAGCCACTGCAATGTCCAGCTCTTTCTCCTGGCCCTAGGGGAGATGAACGGAAGGACAGTATCAAGGAAGAGGTGTGTACACCCAAACTCTTCTTTATGTTTGGACAGCCAACACTTCTGCAGTGAAGCCTGATTGTTGAATTAGACTTTGCTTAACTCAAAGACTATTGTCTTTCTGAAAGAAAACCTCAGAAAGTGGTTAACAAATGATACACAATCATACACAGATTTTCAGGTGAACAAGTAATCCATTGGCTGAAATAGATTTGTAAGGGTTGTTCAGCAAATAGCGCGTACCTTGATGGGAATTAGGGTTATTTCTCAAATAACATGTAAAAACAAATGTTTGTCATAAACTGAATAAAGAGTAATTGAACAATCCAAAGCATAGCATGTGCAAGGGGCATCCAGGCCGGGGTTTCTGTGTAATGTCAGCAAACATTCAGGAGGCTGAATAAGTCATTGAGTGTTTTACCCAGGATAATATTTGGAAGATGTCAGGAATATGCGAACATAAACAAAGAGATGTGGGACAGGCATCGGAAATGATCCTCACTCAGAGGGAATGAGACTTATCCCTTCTGCAGTGGAAATAACCAGTTTCAGGCAGAAGGTGTTTGCATTCAGTCCTGTTGGCCTTAAACAGCCACTGAGCACTCTGTGTTTGCTCTGTTCCTTAGCAAATGTGTTAGACCTCTGGGTCCCATGGACAAGAAACTTCAATTTTACCTCTGATTGATAGTATTTATATATAGCGTAAAAAGTGCCAACTAACTCAAAATCACTGCAGGGAAACAGCTAACAGAGTGACCGTCTCATGAGATCACTCTATGGGACAGATGCACATCCTTCCTAAAATTTCTAGAGTCTGAGAGTCACCAGGTCCTCATACTGTTTGTCAGAACAAACCAATGCTTGGCTGGTCATAAACTGCTCCATGAAATATTTCGGTTAATAGAACATTTGCACATTTCTGTCCTATCTTTTTCCTTCAGCTGGAAGCTCTTTAGGACAGAGACTTTATTTGCTTTACTCCTTCATCTTCAGCTCAAGGGACTCCTAATAAGGTTGAAACATGAAGGAGGATGGCACAGGCTGCTTTGATTTGTATTGCCTGTGGAACTGGTAGCTCCCCAAATTGTTTTGTGGGGCAGTGCAAGTGTTTCACAGGAACCATGCCAAAGGATGAGCATAGCCCTGGTTAGCCAGGGCTTTCTCCAGCCCTGCGTATTAGCCTAGGGCTCCGTCTAACCCAGCTGCGGCATCTCCAGCACGTAAAAGCCATCATCGTGGTTTGTAGTACAACAGTGCACTCAAGACAGCTAGAGAAATGCAAGCTGGATAACTAGTGTATGTTTGCTGGGGAAAGAGGAAAAAAGGAGAGTGAAGAGGATTTCTGTGAGTTTCCCTCATGTGGGTTGTGATACTACAGCTCTGTTGTTCTGACCAACTTTTAGGAAGTGAGAGGAACATTTCCAGTGTCATTCACAATGGCAACTGGGGGCATAGAGTGACTGGTGGCCTGGCTGCAGCTGCCCCAGGGCACAGGAGGCCCCCCAGCCTGCCCCACCACCTCTCTCACACCATTGCAGCAGATGGTCACCTCCACAGACGCCACTGCTCCACCTGCCCATTCTGCTCCCAAAGGCCGCCTGTTAAAGTCTCCGCTGAAAATATTCAAGTCAAAAAAGTGGTTAACTTAAATGGACTGATAAGAGTTAGGGATCAGCTGCAATCCCTGCTGTGCCAGCAGTCCCGGTGGTGGTACTCCCCAGAGAGGAGACGTAGCTCTTGGCAGCCTGACCCAGGCTGGCCCCGCTGCAGCTAACAGCTCGGTCATATAGGCCTGAGGAGACGCTAAGAAACCTTTCCAGGTGTTTATCACCTTCATGCATTTCAGAGACTGGCATGGCTGTCACTGGAGCAGCTGGGTGCTGGTGGGCCAAATGGGCTCTTCTACACGATGTAGCTCAGCACTGTTATGTTGGGGGCTCCTTCTGTGCAGGACAGCAAGGGGAGGGAAATCTGTATCTCTGAGCAATCGTCACCGTTTCTTTTTTTTTAAAGGCTAAAGATAGACTCCATATGGGCTGTGCGCAGTGCGGTCTGACCATACATACCGTGGATGTTTCCTCTCAGCCTTTTTTTCAGGCAGCAGTAGACCTATTGTGAGAGGTATCCCAGTGGTGGACCTACTCCTTCAACAGCCTTGGCAATGAGTACATCGGATGGCTTTTCAGTCAGGTCAGGACAATAAATACACTTTTATTTTATCAACTATACCTTACAAATATGACCTGATACTGCAAATTGCTCTCACCAGTCTAGAGAGGAGAGATGCACAGGGGAAGGGAAAGCGGGAAGGGTTTGTTTCCTGCAGCACCTGGGATGGATGCAGGGGAGGATGTCAAAACCGGTCCTGCTGCCTGGCAGGATGTGGCTGGGCTCACTCAGACAGCCCCAGCCTCTTGCACAACGCAGCAGCACAGCCAGCTTCTTTGCTCCTTTTTTTCTTCTTCTTCAGGAGACAGCCAAAGCTGAGGGAGGTACGGAGCTCCTGGGTGGAGAAGGGGACCCTAAGGTCTGATTGCAGTTACCCCTACACGAGGGAGATATGAGAAGGTGACGCTGGTGCTCAGCACCACTGCCCTGCATCTCCTGCAGCACCACACCGCAGCCACCCATGCAAGCACAGTCCCCCAGATTTGTGCTCTGGAAAGTTGCAGCACACAGCATCCCTGGGCGGGAGAGGGACCATGCTGCTGCTGAGGACTGCGATATCCCGCGGGGTGGCTTTGTCTGGTGTGTTTGTGAGCCACAGCCCCTGCCTCACCCATTTTGGGGATTGCTTACCCAAAACCACGGAGTCACCATGTGATGGAAGTGCAGGGCTTCCTCTGTGGGGAGATGAAAGCAGGGATTGCTGAGTAACTCTCATCCCAGTTTGAAAAGCCAAGAGAGGAAAAAAAAAGAGATCACTTTCATGGGTTTTTGCTGATGTGGTTCTGTTAGCAGGGCTTGTATCATTGGTACTGTCTGGTTACAGAAAATAAACAGTTCCCACCTAACTATTACTGTTTCCACTACAATTTTTTCAACAGTCTTGGCATCTTCAGTCTCCTGCTGAAATGATTTCTGCAGTGATGGAGAGAGGAAGACTGTTCCAGGCCAGGAGTGAGACAGCTTTGCTTCTGTTTTGACTTGTTTTACCTTGACGTTTCTGAACCTCAGATATGCAGCCAGCAAGTAGTCCTACGGAAAGGCGCTCTCCAGCTTCTGAGTCCCATTAACGACTGGGGACCCAACGCCCTGAACGTTTTTGCATGTTCCAGGCATGGAAATTGGAGCAAACACTGGGGCTGAAGCAGGCAGCTTTGCCTGCAAACAGCATTTGCAGGTCTGGTTCTCCCACCATTGCTGTTTGGTTTCTGTTTGTTGTGCTCCCTGCTCAGCACGGAGCTGCTCTTCTCTGTCTGCGGGCTCAGGGCAAGAGAGGGAAACCTGGTCCCAGGGAAAAACACAGGACAAACACGAAAGGCAGCGGGAAATTGCAAAATTCAAAATCCAAGCATGGAGGCTTCCTCCTCTGATCATGCATAGCATGACATGGCATTTTTTAGGGAAATAACCAGTCATGGCTTACATGTACCTGGAGACACAACAGTTGCAGGACGTAACTTTGCTTTTCCCTGTGTATCTGTAGTAGCTACCTGTGGTTTTGGATCTCAAAGAGCCTCTTCCAATGGGAACCACTACTCAGTACAGGAGAGTTTCTCAGTGGCTACAGCGCACAAGCAGGATGTTTCCTCCCATTGCACGTCTGATGCACATATAAAGGTACATGTTCTGGAGACAGCCACCTGCACGCAGCCATTTTCCACCGCTCGTTTTCTTTTCCCCTACCTACTGAGCTGTGAATTCCCTTATGCACCGATGGAGCTACTGCTCATTAAAACTAATCAGCTGAGCAGATGTTGAAGGAAATAATGGGCCAGGAATAAAGAGGACGTTGGTCATACATCGCCAAAAATCTCTGCAACAGGCTTTTGTAGTTCACTGAGTTCTCATTCTATTCCAAATCAACATGCAAACCAGCTCCACCGGGAGGAGAGCAGTTCAACGAGGAAAAGGAACTTCAAATTATGAAGGATTGATTGCCAAATGATACAGAAGGAACGCATCATATAAAATATTCTGCACCGAACAAAACTTGCAACACAGTAATGGATGTAAATGCAAGTCAATCTCTTCCTATTGCCACCACAGCCATAATTGGCAAAATGAAAACTCCCTGCCCATGCCCTGAGTGTGTACGTGCGATACGGGAAGCTAAGAAGGATGCTCTCACTTTCTGTAAATTGATATACGTTGCAGAGAGGAACCAAGCTCAGAAAATGTCCTACATTAAGTTAATATCCAAGTATACAAATAACTTAGGGCCAAAATTAGCTTTCAGTTGCATTAGTGTAAATGCAGCATAGCATCACTGGGTGGATGGGACTTTCTGGACTGTAAGTGGAGGGAGGATTTGGCCCTTAGAAGACTGTAATGGGAAGAAGGGAGAGTGAATCCCATTATCTGGGTTTGCAGGGGAATTGATAGCGGTTTCCGTATGAGCGTGCTGCTCCAGGTGGCACGCTGGTGAGAGCCCTAACACACAACAAAGGCAAGGCTCAGGTATCAGCCTGCAATGCAGGAGCACACCAATGAGACTGGAAAAAATACAGCAACAAAAGGTGGGGAGGTAAAGCCCTGTTTGCTAAGGTCATTTTTTCTAACGATTCCAATTAAAAGTCAACATAAAGGTAGGCACATTTTTAGCATGTCAAACATACCCGCTGTTTTTCTGGCAGGGATTTAGAAGGAGGCTTTATATTTCATCTGTTTACCTTGGTGATGCTGCCTGATGCTCTCTCGCAACAGATGCCCAGACAAACACATTTTCACTCCTAACAAAATTTTGTCCTTTTGCTTTATAACTTTAATTTTTAATAAAAAACATGGAGTCTCTTTTGCTTGTGATTCACATCGGCAACTTTTTGAAATGTTGCATTGCTGATCAGTATTTGATTTAGTTACAGGACAGAAAGAATTTTTGGTGAAGTTTTATTTGAATACAGCAAAAATTTCTGGTGACATTTTTATCAAACTAGCTCAAACAGCTTCAGGAATGAATTTCCTCTCTCTCTTTTCTTTGTTCTTTGCTTGTTGCATGTTTCTGATTTTTTATTTCTCTTTGTTCTTTTTTGCATATTTTTAAAATCATTTTTATAGCCAAGAACACAAATGATTCACAGTCAGAGCTGTGCAAATAGCAAGTTTTCCAGTTTAGTGGCCAAGCTGGAAAACGAAGGGTCAGTGAACTACATGCATTTGGAGCTGATTTGAAACACAGTATTTCATTGGGAGCTAATTTTCACCCCCTTTAAGAAATCAGCTCGGCATCAAATGAAAGCAAACATTTCATTTTGCAAGGCCATGAATCCGTCTCTCCTGATTTTTTTTGTTGTCTGAAACACTTTGCTGGGCTTCGTTCCCCAAAACTGCGCTCCGTGGAGGTGAATGCAAGACTGCTAGGAGGAGAGATGATAATAGCACAGGATAAGGAAGAAGACGCTTTCTTGGAAACAGATTTCCTGGGGCCGTAAATTAGGAGTGAGGCCAGACTGGAGGATTAAGGTCTGAGTGTCCTCGTGCGTTTTTTGAGTTCATCCAGATTTCCACACTGGGGAACTGTCCTTCTGTAATTAATGGGCCTGAAGTTCAAGTCTGAATGGGAAGCTTGTGAACAACCCTTCCCGGAGCCAAACTTTCATAACCCCGGGGCCCAACTCTACTCACTCTCAGTGTTGCTAAAAGTAAGTTGTTCTTTTTTTGGAGCTGCCAAGAGGAAGCACTCGGGACTGCCGGGAGAATTGAGTCCCCAGTGCAATCTTAGAACAAAGACTTTGAATCCCCAAATCCCCTGAATTCCACGTGTCCTCTCCTTTCTGCTTCCCATCTCCCTCCACACATTCCTCTCTGGCTCTTCTGGTTTCCTTGTTTTGCCCATGAGAGGCTTGGTTTACTCCCTCAAGCTCGGCATGGATGGAGCAGCTCCTTCCCTCCTCCGCAGCCAGCAACAGGGGGGTGGCATGGGCCCCCTCTGCTTTTTGTATGAGTAGTACGAGGGTCACATAGGAACATCTGTTTCCCAGATAGTTATTATTCCCAACGAGGCTCAAATCTACAAGGCCTTTTTGCATACGTGCTGCAGGTCTTAGTGGCTTCCTGGTGGCTCCTGAAGCATACCACAGTGAGGTCAGATGGCCGGCATGCGGATGGCTTAAGGAGACAGGACCTGATTCTCATACCCTACAGAAGTCATGGACTGATCCCTTTTCCTCATTCATAATACCACGCCTAGGCTTTTCTTCACCACCCCATTCACCGTCATATCCCACATCTACAGCATCTCTCTTTCTCCTATCAGCCGCTCTTTTCTTTTCTAAGCCTATTTCTTTCCGTTTACTTCACTCCATCATCCCTGCTTCTCTTTACAATTTTTTTTAATGTTTTGCCACCTTTTCTCTGTATTTTCAGTAACCTCAATCTTGGGGTGGGGGAGAAGGAATAAAAATATCAACAAAATCCCTTACTCTTTTCATTTTTTAGATCAAAGATGACTGAGCAACTGAGGGGGAGAATTCAGGGCAGCCTTTGATGCACAGTATTGATGTTGGCTTAGCATGAAAATCTCCTTGTGCTATATTTGGGCCAATTACCAGAGGTCCACACAATTAACCTGAGACACAGTAGCCCCATGTGAAGCAATGAAATTTAAGGCCTAGGGAGGTTAATTCAAATCTTAGATGTTTCTATGATAGGAGATTGCTTACCCCGTTCCTTTGCATTTTCTAGGAACCTTTGTGCTGAAGATTTTGATATTCGGTCGAAGTTGTGCTCGGGCAGCATGCCTCTCGCTGTGGTACATGATTGCCTGCCTGCACTGTTGGACTCTGAGCACTGCAACTGGGTTGTTTCTACACTAGAGGTGCTTTTGCTCTCACACCTTCCAGCTTACCATAAGAAACGCTTTCCAGACTCCTGAAATGGTGTCTGAGCTTTTGCAGCACTCCTCACAGCAGTGAAACACCACCTAACCTCTTCACTATCCCGGTTCTGTTGGATTTTTGCTTTTTCTTCTTTGTACAGAGTTTCTGCTGTACAGACGTTTCGGTCAAGACAAGATGTCACACAGCAGAGATGGGAATCTCTGAAACCCATGTGCAGACTGACACAGCTTTGTCTCCGATCGGTGCCGTGGTTTTCTGACTCCAGCCACTCCTCAGAAAACTCAGGATTTGCTGTAGCTATGAATATAATTCTTCTGTAAATGAAAATGGCCTTTATTTCTCACCTGCCCTATAATGAAATAGTACCAGTCCTGGCACCCCCTGAACTACATGATCTATATGAAAGGAAGAGCTTCTGATTTGGACAGGAACTCCTGACTGAGCTCCAAAGCAGCAAGGGACTGCAGAGAAGGTGGAAACAGGGACAGGCTGGTATCACTGGGTTGTGTTTGGGTTGCATTACTGAGGGTGCAGCCAGCAGGTCGAGGGAGGTGGTTTTCACAAGTCCTCCATGAAGGACTTATGAAGCTGCACCGGTGTCCAGTCTGAGGCTCCCCAGTGTAAGACAGTGGCAGACCAGAATGGAAAGCTACCAAGACAGTAATTTTTTTTAATTCTTAGGCCTCAGTGTGTAATTTGATTCTGTAGGACATCATGGCTCAGATCCACAAAACAATGTATCCAGCTGCCTAGGTCTCTTTGGGACCATCAATTCAGAGCTGCTGTGAGAAAAGATCCCTCTGGGGCTTGCCTCCTTGGAGCTGGCTGGTGTTTCCACAAGATCAGGTATGTGAACATCTGCAAGATGGCTCCCCCTCCCTAATACCATCCTCTCTTGGTGCTTACTTCTTTACAGCTGGCTCTTCCTATACTTGGAGGCAGGACGGCCAACCTCTTGCCTCTCCCTCACCTCGTCTTTGAGAACAGAGCTGGTCACATTCATCCGTGCTCTGGCACTGGTCCAGTGCTAAAAGCCAGCCCAAAGTACGCTAGCCAGTCTCCAGAGGAGGGGTCTGGAGTTACAGTCCAGCAAGAATACTTGCCTTTGCAGGTGTCCTGAGACTCCTCCTGGAAGAGCACAGACAAGGTCTGGACTGCATCAGAGCCAGATCCTATACACATTCCCTCTCCAGGGGCTGAAGAAACTCCTTTTATTGCTTGTAGTCTGGCATGGAGCCTGCTGGCACACACAACCCTCCTCCTCTTTTGTGGGCTCTGAGGCAACTGGCAATGCTTTTATCTCCATCTGACAGGCCTATGGTCAGACCTCAGTGGACAGTTGATGTGGTTTTCTACGAGGACCTTCTCAGGACCTGAAGCTTGTTTCTGCAACCAGGTTTCTTCCGCTGGAGAAGGAAATATTCCTCTCAAGCCCCTGGGGCATAAGCCCATATATCAGTCATGGACACACCTTTTGTGGGCTGGAGGCTCCTTATCTCTTATTCATTTCATACACTACTAGGCTATGATGAGAGTTCTGTCAGCAATTCTACTTTTTGTCCTTCTTTTTTCCTATTTGTAGCATCAGTTGTTTAATGAGTGGTGTCATCGCACTCTGGCTTGAAGAGAGCAACCTCTGTTTTAGGTGGACTCAGATGACTTTTGAGATTTCAGACTGCCATTTGCATCACTGAATTAAGCAGTCACAGTTCAGACCTTTGCTGCACTTATGCTAAGAAACTCACCTCAAATTGAACAGGTTTGCCTTCTGTCTTGGTCCTGTGTAAAAAAAAAAGCATAAAGAAAATTTCTGCCTGTTTGTGCCTTGCCATATGGCAGCCATGGATTTCCTTAGCCCTTCTCCTGTTTATTGTATCATTTTTTGTTATATGTTTGACTTTGATCATACGGACAGAGATTCATCAGCTTATTCAGCTGCAAAGCACTATACGTACACATTGACTGGGCTTTACAAATCTGAAGTGTTTCAGAAGACTGGATGGCTCATTGCTTACAGGATCATTAAAACTGGGAGACGGATAATAAATAGCCCATTAAATCATCCAGCCCTCACGCCTGGCAATAGGGCGTGTCTTTTTTAACTTATCGCCGGACATTTCCCCTTGTTGAACCAGTTCAAACCCAAGGCTGATCCACCGTCGGGTTTATCAGCACCCTGCAAGCAGAACACGTGAAGGACGAGTGAGCATCAGCCCTTCTGCCAGGAGTGAGCTGGGTCTCTGCCTTGTCTCTCACACCACGTATCGCCCTCATCACGCGTTGCAGCAGGAACACCCAGGGCTGCACAGGCAGGGTGCCAAAGCAAACCTGTCCCCCTTGGGGGCAAGAGCTCCAGGTCAGGGCTCAGGCAGCCACAGGAGCTGCCTGTAAAAGGAGCTTGGTAAATTTGTCACTTTTTATTCTATGGCAGTTATGCAGATAAAAAGAAGACTTGAGTCCCCCAAGGCTCTCCACCTGGCACCTTTCATGAGCACTAAATAATTTAGTAAAGAAAGTCTTTACATGTTCGGTGCTCCCTTCCTATATCTGACATGGCTCACCCAAAGCCCTCTTGAAAATAAAAATGCCTGAAAATAAAGTTTTCTCAAAATAGTCTGAACCCCAAATATTTTTAGAGTTAATATCTTCTGACCTTTGGTCACTGTTCTTTATTAATGCCAAATCTATGTAGTATTAAAGCCAGAATTACACCTGTTGTAATAACTTTGTCTTTGTTAATTGCCTATGCAGCAATTTGGATGTCTTAGCAGGTAGAGTGAAAGTGCTTTTCTTTGTGAAGAAGTTCTTTATTTCTTTTTATATTCTGTAATTTTCTTAAGCATAGTTGCTAACTGCCATTTTTCTATGCAAAATAGTTTCTTTTTTCCCCCTATTCCTCATGTTCTTTCAGTTTTATATAGAGAAGGAACAGGCTGCCTGAGTTTCACATCCTAAATGCTCAAAAAAATGATTGGTATGTCTGGACAGCCAATTTGAGAAGTCTTCAGAGAAACTTGATTTGAAAACTGGGGGTGCTCAGTACTTTCTGAAAAAAAACACTGAAAACCAGAAAACAAAAGACATGCCACTGTCAAGGTATTTCAAGTGGGGAATCTATTGCCACTGGCATTTCTGAAAGCTTTTATCCACCTTCCTTATGTCTTCTCCAGACACAAAGGGTACAAAGAAAAAAATAATATGACTGCTGCTTTTAAATACTCGGTAAATTTCCAGTGTACCCATGACAATGGTGTCTGGATTGTGGGAACCAGTGATGGGATGCCTGATTTTTAGGACCTGCTAAGAGGTGTGAGGCCGTTCATCCCGGAAGGCAGAGGAGGATCCATTCTCTGGGGAGGAAGGTTGCTGCCAAGGAGGGATGTGAAGCCCTGCTGAGAGGGGCCCTCTGTGGTGAAGTGGACCTTCTCCCAGATAAAAACATATTTATATTCAAGGAAAGGATTCAGAAAGACTGCATTGAGTTTGTGTGGGAGAAAGGGACAGCACCGACTGCAGATGTTCGGAGGAGCCTCATGGAAAATGATTTTTAATGAGCCACAAGATGTATTTTTTTAACCTGAAAGAGCTTGTTATTTCTCTGTCCAAGTTTAATCCGATGGTATTTACTCCAGTCAGAAGCCCTATTCAGCAGGTCCTTACAGCCCTTTGAAGTCCATAGGAGTTGAACACATGCTTCAATGCTTTCAAAGCCATAGTCTTTCATTTTTTTCCCCCCAGTTTCTGTGTTCCTCACACACTGATCCATGCATGTACCAAAGCAACACAAACAAGTCAGTAGAGCTGTGTGCAGATCACAGCGCTTCATCCGCCGCTTGTTTGAAACCCGCGGCCCGTGCCAACTCAAATCTCACCAAAAGCTGCAAGGAAGTATTATGTGATGCACTTTGCGGGTGAAAGACACACAAAACGGGTCTTCAAAGGTTTGGTGGTGTGTTGACACCACCAGCAGACACTCACTCGAAATGTGTCTGGGGAAGGTCACAGGCTGGGAGAACCAGGCAGAAAGAGTGCTGCAGGAGCAGAGGTGCACGGGAAAGGCCACGTGCCCAGTTGGTGTGACCCTACGCAAGGGTCCTACCAAGGCTGGTGGGAGCAGTCACCTCACATGTGACCTGGTCCCACATCCAAATTCTGACCTTGTCAGCTGCCCTTCTCTTCTCACAGGTACTAACTACTCTCCAGGAATTGTGCCCATCCCCAAGGCAAAAATTTTAAGGAGGCATGATTTTGTCCTTCCGTCCATCTATGCATTTCATGGTAGAACTGGCTTATCTACAGCATAAAGATTTGGGTCTCTTGGAAATCATCTGCCCAGTCTCTTTGATAGGGGATGTGCTGGATAAGTCCTGCCATGTCCTAGTCCAGGACAGGAAATTGTATCTGTTTGGAGCAGGATCTGCCTCTTAATTGAACTCGCTGCCCCACCACGAGCAGTTGCATTTAGAAACCAAGAAGCATGTACGGTGCTGCGGTCATCAGAGCATAATGTGGGTGAACTAGGCTGCAGAGTGAATAGGAGGTATATTTATACTGCTCACCTCCCCACGGTTCAAATTCCCTTTTGGAAGGAGAAGCTCCAGCTTTCTGACACACAGACCATTTCAGAGACATTGCTAGGAATATTGCAAGCTTACCAGGAGGCACTATGCTCCAAGCCCTTCCCAAGCTCATCAGAGAGCAAATAAAAACCAACAACTTCTGGAAATCCACCTTTTGGGAGCTGGGAGCAGCAGAGCAGCGTAGGTAAAATGCAGGAGCTTTGCAGGGACTTGCAGGAGCCTAGGTAAAAGCTGGAATAGCACAAGATGGCCTGAAACAGAAAGCTCTTGTAAATTAACATAATTTAACATAATTACACCTTTGATCTTGTCCATATTTACGAAATAGTGAATGTGGAACCCTGAAGGAATTCAAGGAAGAACTGACTTTACATGAACCCTCCCTGTAAACCGAGTGCCATTGTAAATCACCTTTCTCGGCTGCCAGTACCTCACCAGAAGGGCTGAACTTGCCCTCAGTGCTCCCAGCCCCATTAATATCAGCTCTGCGATGAGGTCTGCCAGGCAGTGCTGGCCAGGCTACATTTTGAAAAATCACAGGAAAAGCAGCATAAAATGACTACTTAGACCGCACAGGTCTGGGGACAGGGGCTAATTTTTTCTTGTGTCTCAGCACCCCACAGTGCCATGATACTAATCCCTGATTACCATCTACCTAGGATCCCAGACACTGCTCTACTAGCTATTCTTGCAATTATAACTATAAAAATTAAAAGAAACCCACATCATTCAGGTATTTAAAAATAAGGCCTTTTAATTTTAACCTTAATTTCCTTGAGAGCTGGAAGGTTATGTGTATATGCTTGTATAACCCTCTTACTGCAGTGCAAAATATCTGTTATCCTGATATGTGTTTTGAGAACACCAGGGGTAGTTTTGCTACACAAATAAACAAGCAGAGGAATGAATGGAAATACTGTTCAATCAGGAGTCCCTCATTGATAAAATACCTGTCACATACCTCTGCCTAAAGCACACAGACACACTTGTATAGCAATGTGGCAAGTGGCCCACTAATCATATTTCAAGTAAGTCCTAAAAAGGAGAATTTCTACAGTCTTCAAATCTATAGAGGAGCAGATGGATGATGGTAAACTCTAAGTGCTTTACTGGCTGCCTGCCTGCCATCCTCTGAACAAGGGCTAATAATAATATCACTTAAAAGAGCTGCTGAAAGGTTAGATTAGTTTCACTGCTGCAATTTGCAAATAATCCAGTATCTGAGTTTACTACATCCTTTGCTATGACCCAGGTCAACAAATTCCTGGGTGCAGTATGTTTACCCACTGATACGGGCTTGTGCTTACCTTTCAGAAGGAAGAAACCAATAGAGTGGATCTGGGTCCTAGTGAAGTCACTGGCAAAATACAGACAAAGTTTCACTAACCCTTTATTTTTACAACTCCCAGTCTCTTCAGTCAGGGGACAGGGAGGAAAGCTTGCTCCCACTCACCTTCTGGCTCTTTCTGCAGCTTTTTAAGCCTTTCTTAATGGGAGTTTGGAGCCTTTGGCATTGCATGTGAATCAAGGGAATCACAGTCTCACCTTGAACTCCCGGGCAGACATGTGGTTAATCCTGGAGTGGTTTGCACAGCTCTGCCACAATGCACAGCTCTGCCACGGCCAGGGGATATGGGGACTTGCTCTGCAACCCCCCTCCACCCATGTGGCTTGGGGTTTCATGCTGCCACTGGCCTGGCGTTGTGCACAGCCTGATCAGTGCACAGCCAAAATATTGCAGCCACTTTCATCCCCAGCAGAAAGTCCTGCTCTAAAGGAGGCAAGTGTGGTGTCAGCAATAAACATGATGAACTCCTCTCTCATCGGACACCAAGCTGACACAGAGCTCAGAAGTGCTACTGAAATGAAATAGCTGGCAAATAACTCTGGATATATGGGTTCCCAGATTAAGAGGTTTGATTCCCCTCTTTTTTCTCCTCCTTCATTCCTTACATGATGAGATCTGTGAATGTTTGAGGTCAGAGCCATGAGCCACCACTTTGCCCTTCATCCCTCTGAGGGTTAATAAACTCAGATTTGGATTTTACTAACTGGGTGAAACACGGAAGGCTATGTTTTTACATGAAACGGTCGCTTTAGAAGCTACAGCAGGGAATAAAATGATCTTGGAATGACTTAATTCCAAGTATCTTCAGAAAACATCTGAACAAAAGAATAAGCAGGCTTGGCACCTAGAAAAAGAACCACGGCACTTGGATCTGTTCGAATTGACTAGTGTAATACGGAAAACATTTGTTCTGTGTTTCCTGAACCTGAGATCTGAATGAGGCTAAATGGCCCATCCTGCTCATTCTGTTTATTTCTTTACTTGTTTTCCTCTCTCTAATCAGCTCTTCAGAAATGGTTATTGCTTCCATTTTAATTGTGAATAAACAGGAGCCATGCCAGCTGCACCCTCCTTATCAGTTGCCACTCAGACCATTGACTTTCTTGGTGAGAGGACCAGGTTTGGTCCATTTGCCTGGAGTTTGGTCACCGTATGATTTCTACAATCTCCTGGGCAGGACAGGCAGGCTGTGATGCTCTCATCACCAGATGATGTTACCAGCAGGTTTTCAATCCTCTAGATCATCTTACTCTTTGATACCGATATGACATCTCTGCCTGTTGCCAAGCAATCCAAACAACACAGGCAGGATAGGCATTTGCTGTACAAGGGCTTTCTTATACTATTGTTTAATACCAAATGGAAACAAAATAAATCACGAAAAACACCGATAACACTACACTGACCCACATTTTGCAGAATCAATGAATATTTTCTTTCCCCTTGCAGCAAGAGCTGCCAGCAGTCCCTAGGGAAGAGCATCAGACTGACACACCTCACCACATTCGGGTTTCCACAGCAGACCCGGCTGATGCAGAAGGGGCACACACACCATAGCACGCAGGCACCCAGTGACACCCACGCACACAAAGCACAAGGAACCCCAGCAATCTCATGCTAACCTAGGGACTGATTATAGCAACATCTAACTGGACTGGTGCAGGACTGTGTTATTACCACTACTGTCAACGCTAGCCCATCTATTTTGGTCATTTAATACTTTCTGTTACTGAGATGTTCTGCATTGCTGGTGTTTGCAGCCGGCCTTTGAAATGTTGCAGAAGGAATCCCTGGAGCATTTCCTTTTTCCATAAAAATTCATCTAGATTTTGCTGAGTTATGAACTTTGAAAAAGGCGATTTCTCTTCTGTTCTTTCACGTTTCGCCTAGAAAAAGTTAGTAGTGGATTTTCAAACTAATTGATCATGACTGTTCTGGTGCCCCAAAGCATGTATATCTCTACACAGCAGGGCTGGGAGCGCTGAGGAGGGCCAGCTCCAGACCCACCAACAGGACATGCTCCTCCAGCGAGAGCACTGCCGTGGTGTCCAAGTTGAGTAAAGGCAGGTTGGAGTGGCCTTAGCTGCCACATGAGGCCCTTACAGGTCTGATGACCAGCTCTGGCTGGATCAGGTGTTGTGGAAATGGAAAGAAAGAGAGACTGGGGTTCTTCAATCCTCCCCTCTCCTCCTGTATCCTGGTGGGCCACCCCTCATCCCATCAGCAGTACCCTACGTAGCAGCTTTGTACAAGCACCACCTGGTGTGGCCAGACATCAGCAGAGGTGGTAGAGGTGGTAGCAATGCTGAGTAGACAGCATGCCCTTTCTAGTAATACTGTATAATGAATGCATACAAAAAAAGACATAACAGACATAAAATAATTGAGTATTTACCTCTTTATTTAATTTAAAATTACATAGAAAGTGACATTTAACAATACATTAAAAGAATTCTATTTAGGCTTCAAAGTCAAGCATCGGACATGAAGGAAAGGGATGATTAGTGTGCAACCTTAATTCTGTCCCCTATCTGCATATGTTACAGAATTTAATTGTCGAGTCACTTGTGCCTCAGGGAGAGTCCAAAATGGAAGTTCAAGAGGCAGAATCAAGACAATTCTAATGCAGCATTAATTTCCCAACTTTGCAGTACACATTTTTGCATCCTGAGTAGCTTTTTTTGAATATAATTTATAAGACAAAGCAAAAAAAAATTTGCAGGGAAGGAAGTATAATTATTTATGAATGGGAAACTGAGATGTGGAGCAATTAAGGAACCTATTCAGCATCACACAAAATAAAAGGGCAGCGGAGAGGGAATTGAACCTAGTTTCCCAGTAGAGTTTTTGATCACAGGAAGCTGACCCATGGTGGAATACTTCTGTGCAACTGTAGTCTAAATTAACAACTATAAACAACTTTTACCTATAATGCCTGTATTTTTATAGTGTTGGACTGTCACTTTCACTTTCTCCTATACTTTAAAAGAAAAAAAGCCTATGTCCTAATTCACGTGTAACGATGACTAGAGTAATATAGTAACTTCTTTTCTATATTTTCTATTCTCCGATTTATTGCCCATCGAGGATTTTGCTTGCATTCATTTTCTTCACTGAAAGATGAGTTAAGAAAATGATGGCATGGGGACAAGCCTTTCCTGCAGGCCACCCTTTCCTCCACACCGCCCTCATGATTGTTGGGGCCCTGCATGATGTGGAAGGCTTTCTGTGCTTCTGGTAAGTGATGCTCAGCACCATTTTCCAGGAAAAGTTATTGCCCATTAGTTTTCCATCTTTGCACATCTGCACACAGAGAAGGAGAGCCTGGCAGGAGTAAGCTGGCCTTGGTGAAGGACAAGGTGCTACAATTCAGCCACTTGCAGCCCATACCAGGACCCCAGTGGCCCACCTGGCTGGCATGGATGGACACGACCAACAAAATAAGCGTGTCTGGAAAGATGTTGTGAGGTCTGGTTGCCTCAAAAATCCTGCTCAGTAGATAAAGGCTTTTGTGGTGTGCTGGGTGTCCTCACTGAGACCTTTCTGGGAGCAGGAGCTGCTGTGAAGCTGCTCTGACCACTGAGCATGTAGCCTTGGCCTCACTTGGGAGGGGACTCAATGGTGGGTCTCAGCAGCTTCAACAGAAATGTCGTTGTGGCTACATCCCTCTTTGGTCCTTCTCCTGTTCATTTCCAAAACGCCCCATCCAGGGGCCCCATGGCTGGCACAGTGCCTGCAGCCTCCAGGGAAGGACAAGGTAGGAGGGCCAACGAAACGTGGCTTTTCCCTCTGCCAATATTGGAGAGGACATAAGAGGCATATTGCTCCCATCGCTCTTACCCCACCCTGTGTTCCCAGCTCACAGAGGGAGCAGAACTGCTTTTCTCTGCAGTTAAGGAGTTTCTTCTCCTTCCCTTCTTCTGCCGAGTACCCAGCCCTGACCTCTTCATGTACGGCAGACCCTGGCTAACCTTGCCCCTGTAGGCACCACGTATGTGTGCACCCTCAGTGATGAGACACCTCTTGCACGCAGCTGGGAGCCAGGGCAGGACAGTACCGAGGGGAGCCCCTCAAACAACAGAAACCTCCCTGCCATTAAATCTCACCTCCTCCAGGACCGCAGCGCCGTACTTGGTTCCAGCTTTCTCTAGGAAATGGCTGTGAGCTTTGGGGTTTTTTTTTCCATCCCGGGATGCAGTTATGCAGCCTCTGTTTGTTTGCACAGATTTGTTCTGCCGTTAGCTTTGTGCTTTGTACAAACAGCAGGGAAGCACAGCTGATAGCGGACGCGAAGGTTCCTGGTGCTTAGGCAGAGATACTACGCTGCGCTCATGAGGGCTAACGCTAGAAGGGTTAAGATGTATGCCTGAGCCAGCAGGGATAAATCAAAAAAAATCTTCTCTCTTCAGCCTCTCTTTATCTACATATATGGCCTTCAGCTCTGCCTCCCACCAGATTACAAACATATCCCCGCAGCTCCCTGTGAAAAAGCCAGGGCTTGACTGAATCTCTCAGAATACTTAAGGTACAAGATCATCCTCCCTTTAGCCTGACCTCTGAATGAAACCGTCCCGATGCTTGGAAAGCATCACTTAACCAGTGTTTCTATTTTCTGCATGCCTCAGTTCTGCCATTGGGACACCTGGTACACACAAAAGCCTTTATTTGCTGCAAGGGATTTACAACAGTCAGAAATGAAAGGCAAATGCTGTTTGATGACTTGAGATCACTTTGCAGCTCCCACCCCACACAACCACCTTGGCAACTATGAACTGCTTTGTGGCCCCTTTTGCAGAAAAAAATCCATCTTTCCTAGTCTTTCCCAGTCTTTCCAGGTCAGCCCTCTCTTCCTCTGCCTCCCCTGAGGATGCAGCTATATTTCCTTTATATGCACAGATGAGTAACTCTGCAGAAAGCTGTAGACCCTGCTCAGTATTGTTGGGTAAATGAGAAGTGAGGAAAGCTGGGTGATCGTTTTGTGCCATGAAGATCTCTGCTGTGCCATGGGTGTTTTCCTGGAGCTCAGTACAAGCTCACTGAAGCAACTGGGATGCTGGCCAGCACAAGAGGATCAGCTCTTTTATTTACTCCTAGAGTTGCTGCATCTCCCTTCTGGTGAGGTGCTGACCATGGCTTTTTCTCTGCAACAGGCAAGGGATTAGAGGGCTGATGCTACACACGGTGGGACCAGACAAAGAGCTTCAAAGTTACCAATACTGATAACAACCTAATTCAGACATTTATATTGCGGCTCATCCCAAGGGGAGCAAAGGACTCATGCATACGGTGAAGATCAGCCGTGTGCTCACACCCAGAACAAGAAAATAGCCTCACTCACCCCAACGTGGCTCCCGTTGAGAAGGATGGCTGTACAGACCCAAGCGATGGGTCAGCTGACTCAGACATGAGGAAGATACAGATTTCAGCTATCTCCATTTGATACCGTGGATGTATGTCCAGATGTCTGCATTCTAAAGCAGTAGCAAAGGCACCGCTGAACTTCCTTGTGTCTCTTATGTTGCTAACTTCTCATGACCAAATGAAAGTTGGACAGTTTGATCATAAACTCCTGGGAATGTGTGGAAAATGGTGACAAATTCCAGCCAGTTCGTAACAAAATTAATGAGCAGTTAATTATCTTGGACGGGAAAGCCTAGCTACAGGATTGCAGCACGGAGAGACACTGTGCACTGTAAAAATAGAAAAAAGATAAAACTGTGGTATTAAAAAAAGCTAGTTTTCAATAAAACAGATGCTAAAATATTACAAATACCCTGACAGACTAAGCAAAACTACAAGCTGAAAAGGAATCATATTTGTTAAAAAGAGGTTTTGACACACCTTTCTGGACTGTTTCTTCACCAACTTTCTTTCTCCAGCAGCAGGGTGTCTGGGTTGGGCTACAGTCTCTCCAAGGATGTAGTGCAGCCTGTGACACAGGCAAAATTAATTCCTACCCAACACTGAGCCCAGACAGTGCTTTTTGCTTTTGCAACAGTGTCCCACACTGATTGTGGCAGGGCACCAGTGTAGTCCCAGGCTGGAAACCCATCACCTGCACTCATGCTCACCCAAGTAGCCGGTGATGCTCCAGCTCCAATACTGACCCAGGGGCATCTCTGCCCTCGTCCAGGGGCCAAATCCAACTCTTGGGCTAAGTCATCTTGGGATTTATAATGCAGTGCTTGGGTTGGAGGTTGGAGGTTGGAGGTTGGAGGTTGGAGGGGTGCCCCAAGGTTCAGGGAGGACCACTGCCTTCTCCTGGCCAAGTTGCCCCGTGGGCACAACCTGCTATTTTTATTTGCATAACCGCCATGGCAGGGACATTCACCTGCACTCATGCTCACCCAAGTAGCCGGTGATGCTCCAGCTCCAATACTGACCCAGGGGCATCTCTGCCCTCGTCCAGGGGCCAAATCCAACTCTTGGGCTAAGTCATCTTGGGATTTATAATGCAGTGCTTGGGTTGGAGGTTTTGGAGGTTGGGTTGGAGGGGTGCCCCAAGGTTCAGGGAGGACCACTGCCTTCTCCTGGCCAAGTTGCCCCGTGGGCACAACCTGCTATTTTTATTTGCATAACCGCCATGGCAGGGCCTTCTGTGGTTTGCATGAGTGAAATAGCTGCTGAAGCACAGCTTGGTCTCGTTGCCTGTCTCCTGGGCCTGCCTTAAGGGCTGGATGTGGTGACATTTACATGTTATCTAAATTAGACCCAACCTCATCAGACCCCGACTGCTTCCAAGAAAGTGCAGTGTCACGTCTGCTCCCCACCATCTCCTGGGCATGTGCCACCAGAGGGGTTTCTTCTTACCACGGCTTACAAGATCTGATTTTCACTGCAGTTTATCCCAGGCATGTTTACTGTTTTATTTTCTCCCTGGCTTTAAATGTCTCCTCACCTTACAGTCTGTATTTATGACTGGCTCATAAGAGTGATTGCTGGGTGTGCCATGGTACGTTCACCTCAACCGAGAGATGCAGGCAGCTTCACTCTTCCCATTGTTTCATTGCTAAGTCACTAATTCATTATACATTAAAATGTCAGACAAGATTCTGAAAGCCTTACTCACAAACATGAGCATTTACTCATACGAATAAGCTTCCTTATGTTATGGGTGTGCTTCCGTGCCCATTGAATGAATAAAAGAGTATGACCTCTCAATCATGCTATTAGGAGGCAGATCTAGCTCTAATTTTGGTTTGGCCATTCCTTATTCTCCCAAGATATCCAGAAAGTCATGTTTACAGGTGATTCTTCCTGAGACAGACTGGAGGCATGTAGAAACACAGGCGAGGAGCTCAGCACCAAGGTACAAACCTCTCATGCAATCTTGCCAGTACACACATAGGGAAAAAGGGAACGTGGTAGGTTGTTGGGCCAAATTTGTCCTTCATGTCAGCTACGGGATAGATTTAACTGTAACCACTTGCCACTTCTGAGTGCCATGCAGAGCACAATTTATGCTGCTTGACTCTCTTTTGAAGAGAGGACATAACCTTTTCTTAGGACTTTCTCAAAGTCTGAGGAAGCTTAGAATAACTATAAGGTTAAAAACAGGGGGCAAAGCAATTATGGCTAACTTGCAGTCTCATAATTCTATGAAAGATCAAAGTAACCTATGTATTCCAGGAAAGTCACAAGAAACTAAACTAAAACTTCTTTATAGGATTGTTTCCGTCATTAAAAAGGTGGTACTTCTTTCCACGGCACATTTTGCTAGCCGTGAGATTTACATATTGTACCAGTATGTATGTCCCATTCAGATTTATTAGTGAGGGATGCTAAATAAATTTGCTCTAGGAACTAAGCTGGAAAGTGGGCAGACTTTAGCCTTAATACGTTTAAACTCTTAAGTCTGACACTCCCTCTCTTTTCTACGTTTGAGCAACTTGAACAACTTTATTTTAACACAGTTTGCATACACAGCACATATTCACGTCACCATCTTAAGTACAGTTACATTTTGGCAGCAGGGTGATACAGCGAACGAGATGCAATAAAAACAAGGAGTCCTTGGTTAGGCTCTAAATAACTGACTAATGCTCAGATTTTATGTCCCTGTTTAACTTTCACTGGCTTGAAGTAACAGAGTGGGTCAATTAATCCTCATAACAGGAAGTAATTGCATTGCTGTTCCAATCCAGTCTGCAGAGAAAAAACACTGTGCTATTTTCAAAGAAAGCAACTGCTGTACCAAGCCAGGGTCCTGGACAATTTATTTAGTGTCAATTTGTGACAGCCTCCAAGATCTGTGCTGCCACGTCTGTGCATTTAATGTCATGGACCTGGACATAATTGCTTGTCTTGAGTGTTGTGCAAAGTCCATTAAAGACTTTACTCCCTCCAGGAGGGAACCAAACCTGCACCTGTGATCTGTGTGGCAAGGGCTTTGTCTGCATAGACCTGATGCAGCACTTGCACATCATTTGTTCTACGGCCCATCAGATATCACGAGATATTCCTATCAGCTTAAGCAGCTGATAGATTTGTTGAGGAGTGTGCTTACACAGTGTGCAGCTATTTCATGATTCATTATCTGTATTGCAAGAATGGTCCTATGTGTTATGTACTGCAAACTGTTTATACTCTGCTCTAAAGAAAAAGATTATTGGATAGGAATTTAGTCTTCCTACTGTGTTCACCACAACAGCATCTGAGGGCTGTATCTAAATAAGGAGGCGTGAACATACTGAATGTGGTGGTGCCTGGCTTCTAGACAACTCACAGACTGACGATGTTTCTTTCCTACCTGCAGGTAGGAGCTGGGTAACACCTGGGTACCTAGAACAGGAGGTACCAACACTAAGGTGACATAAAGGTGTAATTTAAATTTCTTTGCACCTTCCTCAGGTTATTGTGCCTTCTAGTCTTGAGTCCCCTCCAGGAAAAAGTGAGGACTAATCACTGTAAAAAGAAGATTGTTACATATGCTTTGCTTTTACCAAAGAGGAGGCAGTTCTCATTATAGCCAGTAATGCAATGTATGGAGCGTTCGCCCAGGATGTAGGTGACAGATTAAATTCCTTTCTCTTACTGTGGAAATGTCCCACTAATTTCACATATATTCTCAGTTCTTCTTCAATCCAGTGAATGTGCATGGAGATCAAATTCTGTGTGCTCCTTGCAAACTGTCCATGTTTTCTGGTTTTACCTCCTTCCCATGTAGACTTTGCATCATGTCTTGTCTTCTCTGAAAGAATTAATAGTGTTTTTGCCATCACCTTGATGCTGGGAGCCAGCAGTAGACCCAAACATAAATCTTGACAGAATTCATTTAGACAATGGCTTGTTTCATTTTCTGTTTTGTAATTTAAATAAGCCATCTTTCACATACATCTGTTGCTGTGCATGAAACTTTATGTATGTGGGCCTGTGAGTAATGGCCCAGCAGAATATAAGTCCCTGAGGTTTGTTTCCCAGCGTCTTTCCCTGTTACAGGCAAGAGTAGATGGTCACTGAGCAGCATTAGAGAAAGGAGAGAGAAATTCCCATGACAGCTGCCTGCAGAGAGGAAAGACGGCCTGTGGCTGATGTTTTATCGACTGCAATGCAGACATACACTTTCCTATGAACCAATGCAGTGTCACTATAGAGCAACATGGGAGAGTATTTCTGCTGGGCTGTGATGCAGGCTCAGAAGGTAGGATGGCCATCTACCTGCTGAACATCAACTACCTTGCTTTAGTGAGTATGCAATTGGAAAGCTAAAGGTGCAAAGTTTAGGGGATTACTTTTGAGGTATGGACATAGAAGGCTTTTTGCAATAAAAAGCAGTAAGAAACAGTTGAAGGTTTGTTTATTATGCATCCATGTCTAAGTTTTCAATGGGCCAGATTCACATCCCTCACATATGACTGTGGAGTAGCTCCAGCAAAGGGCACAGGATTACTGCAGTTTAGGCACGGGCCGCCTACCACAGATTCACCACTTTCATAAGCATTTCACCTATGTAAAGAGTCTTATGTCCCTTTGCAGGGACGAGAGCTTTTGATTGACGTGTGAAGCAGCAGCAAACAAGGCTGCTCAGGATTTGGCTCAATAAGAACTCTTGGTTTTGCTGTAACTTCAATTGATTGTCAGTTATATCTAATTAACCAGCACAGTTACCAATGCTCGTCCAGATGAGACTGAACTGGAGGAAAGCTGGTGTTTCTAACTCATCATTTGCAACTGTATGAGGGAAGATTCAGATGTCCTCTTATGAATATGTCTGACAAAGTTTAATAATTAATATCTCCAAAAAAATGAGCTGATGAAACAAACAATGCTTGTTTCCTTCAATGAAAAATCAGCCTTTCTGGTATGAGCTAATTCATAATCATCTGCCTTGAATTACAACACAACAAAAATTATTTCTTCCAGTCTTCTATGTAGAAATAGGAAAAGAAATAATTAGCACAGGATGACACAACTGCAAAGGGTGTCTTTAGTTCAACCATGTAGTCTGCTACACTAGCCACATGTGGAATTCAATATTTTGATGGCAAATGAGAGCACTTACTACATTCCTCACTGTATAAATGACTCTGCAGCCATTGGTAAATAGGGTTACGTAAAGGCCTGACTCATGGGATGCTATATTAAAAAGAACAAATTGATGGGGAAGATCCCATGAAAGGCTTCAACATTTCTGCAGATTGAATAAAATTATCAATGAATTGCAATCACAAGTTTTGCTAGAATATTTTCCTTTTAATACTGAATGACAGACTCCTTTAAAGTAGCATGAAAGGAGAAAATAAAAAGGAAGAGAGTCTATTATCCTAAATTGATTCTTAAAGCATGAAACAGTTTAGGAAAAAAATAGGAGGAAGAAAGGAAAAATCGGGCTGCCAGGAAAACAATCTTCTCAATTTCCTAACTAGAAATTCTATGAAGAGTGATACATAATAATCTCTTAGACTGGTTCTCTAAAATTATATATCCAATTCTCATCAAGAGTGGTTCAGAAGAAAAGACTTTATGCAAAGCTGATACTGATACTTGACAAATCCAAGATCTGAATGGGACACATCGTTGCTTTCTGAGTACCATGAAATGAAGGAAAAAAGCTACTGTTGGTGTTCCTGCTTCTTCTATTATCTTTTATAATGAAAGAATGATATCCTACTCAAATACACTTTATTTCAATCACTGATGAATCAGGAGTCCCTCCCATACTCCCATCAAAGATTCTTGAACATCTGCAGAATCTGAGCTTTGATTTTTAAACAAAATCATTTCTAGTCTCTGTGTTTGAAGAGAAAAAAAACTTTCAAGTGTGAACTCAGTGCAAACTGGTGCTATTCTCTGCTACGAGCTGAGATAGTAAATCAATAGCGGTATGAAAGATGAACTTCCTCCCCATCTCCCACCTTTCATCTCAGTAGGCTGAAGACTCTGAAGATTGTCTTTGAAGGGTGATTTTAGTGTCAATGTTGTTATCAATTCATTTTTTTGACAAAGACTGTGAGGAACATGGAAATAGGACTGAGTGATCCTTCTGGGTCACTGAATTGACTCCCCTGCCATGGCAGTACTGCTACATACAACTCTCCCCATAAATACACAGTACTCTTTTTTTTTTTAAATCTAACTCTATTTTTTGGCCCCCACTATTCTGATCAAAGGCTTCACTGCTCCAGGGTAGCAGGTACTTTCTTCTAAAACCAAGGCCAAACGTATTCACAAGCAGTTTATACCCATTTGATCATGTGCCAGTATCACTCTTCAGTGTAAATAACTCTCCTCCTTTCTTGATGTTAACCCCACAACATATTTAACAGTAATCATACCCCTCTCAGCCTTCATTTGCCAGACTAAACAAGCAATGCTCTGAGAGTCTCCACAAAGCTGGCCCCACTTCCCTGATCCTGCCAGAATTGTACAGGCTATTTCCAATGAAGACTCACCAGTATATTGCATAAGTAGCAATAATATTTTCTTAGTTTTGTTGGGAAAAGCCTCCTGAGAGCCTTTCTTTTCTTAATTCTGGCAGGTCTGAGAATAAGAAACCGATGAGAATTACCCAGACTGATGAGACTATTTAAAATATGCCTATGGGCACCCGGCTGATGGAGAACTGGTGAGGCCGAGGTCCCCAGGCATCTCAGCCCACACACAGTCTGGAAAGAAAAAGGGAAACGAGGAGTGTTAGTTACTATTTCTTAAGTAATTGTTTTTGTAATATATATTTTTTTAAAGCCCAAATGCTCTTCTCATATTCCTTTTCCCTGCTCTGGTGCTTCACAACAGAAACCAGTAAGGAAAACCAGGAACCAGGCAGGGCAAGGAGGAGGCTGGGCACAAAGGGACATGGCGAGCCTGGCAGGGGGGAGAGGGAGCTGGCAGAGAGAGGTCCATCCCGAGGACACTCCTCGTCCCAGCGGTGCAACTGCAGGGTGCTCCTGTCAGCCCAGCATTGTGTATCACCTATCCAAATGGTTGCCTTATGCCATCAATATTAGTTTCCCTGATGTCTCCACCATGATGGGAATTTTCAGAAAGATACATTATAATAAAATGCAAATAGCATATTGTCTCCAAAAATGCTCGTAGCTGACCAGGCAGCATAACGGTATTAATTCAAGCTTCTAAACAACATCACTGCTATTGGTATTGATCTGACACCAATAATTGATATTAATGGGTTTTATATTCAGTTTAGTTACTCCCTTCTAAAATATCACCTTGAAATTTTCCACTGCTGATAGTATGCGGTGGTGAGTCCCTTTCCAGGAGAGGTAATTGAAATGTGGACAGAGAAGTGAAAAGCAACAGAGATGGAGACAGAAAGGCTATGGAGGAGTGTCCATAGTAAGAGAGGAGAGGAAAGGCAGAGGAGAACAGGGAACTAAAATTGGCCATACTACAGACTGGCTATATTAATATATAATGGTCATATCTCTTGCTGCGGATCTCTCAGTTTCGCAGATAGAGGAAAACAGCCTGCTTTTGCTATTAGCTTGGCCGAGGAGAAGAGCACTGGCCCTCTCACTGAGATGAAGTTCCAATAGAATAAAAAAGAGCCAAGCATGGTTGGTGCCCCATTTCACACAGACCTGACCACTACCAAACAGCTTTTGTCAGACTGCAGTAACATCACTGTTGGGAGCTCTCTCATGCACTGCACCGCTTAGAGCACCAAGTCACCACCAGAGAGAGCACTTCCAGATCTTTTGGTCAGACAACACAAAGCTTGGATTCAAGAACTGAAACCTTGGATTCAAGAATTGAGGTGAGTACTTACACTTGTGATCCATGCAGACCTGCTTCATGAGTGAGCAGTTTAAATATAACTGATGTGTAAAGCATGCCATCCGCTGGAGTGTGCTGGTGGAGGTGCAACTCAACCTCCATTATGGCCAAGTCCACAAAGACACCTTAGCCTGAATCCAAAGGCACTTTAATAAATCTTCCATCCTTATGTATGAATTCTAGATTAGGCTTAAAACACAAGGTGTGTGGTTTGATCTCTGAGAGTGAGCTTTCCCAACATTTCATATTGGTCTAGGGGCAGATAGAAGTACCAAGACTTGATCTTGGGAAAGTGAGTGCTGGAAGCCAAGCTTAAATAAAGAAGTGGTTCCATTACAATATCTTCCCCAATCTTATGATGAAGCAAATTCACAAGCTTGCTTCCACAGGTTTTCCACAGCTGGTTTTTTTCCCCCTTTTTCTGGCTGGATATTTATTTTCTCCACCTGCACTAGCTTGAAACTATAATTGCAAAGGTCATAGTCTTCCAGTGCCTGCTTTCCATAATTATTGACCCTATTGAGGATGACAAGGGAAACCAAGGGTTTGCTGTCCTTACATATCTCCCAGAATGTGTCTGATAGAGACACAGCACTCTGGAAAATTTGCTGATCACCTATAATCTTCAAGAATGCCATATAAAAAATAATCTATGTAACCAGAAATAAGAAGGAAAGATGCATGTTGTCTGAATGTAGTTCCAGTGTCCTCAGAACTAATTGCTTGAAGTGCTTGAAAGAACTCTGATGGAGTATAATAGTTGTTGAGATGTTTTCCCATTGCCCAGGAAGCACAGTGCTGATTCTACTGGGCTTTGCATGTTAATTATGTACACTATTACTGATAATACTCAGAAACCTCCTGCTGTGTGGGTAGGATTAATGCAAGATAGTACTGATGCAAATATAGCTTGCTTGCTGAAAGTGAGCTGGAAAATTGTTTCACATGTTCACCAAGCTATACCCTGTTAGGCACATATCAAAATGTTTTCAGAAGTTGATATTATTTCTGTGCATCAAGAACACAAATTAGAATCCGGATTTCATAAAGACAGCAAAAGACATATCTACCAGAATGGGAGAGGGTATAGGTTAAGACACACAATTGAGTTTCCCCAGTTTAATGAGTCACCACAGACCACGTGAGCCACTGCAGCTAACCATGTACATGCCCTTCAGCTGTGGCAAATGTGAAGTAAAACACTGTGCAGAACTGATTTGCAAGCTGGCGGGAGTGAGTGTGTGCTCCAAGACAATGGCCCAGCTGATACTCAGTCCAACCAGGAATCACAGTCCATGGAAGAAAGGCAAAGGTAGGAACAGACACCCACCTTGCTTCTCTGCAAGGTGGACACTTTCCATTTTTCTGTTTTAGACTCAGTGAAAATAGGCTGCTACCAGCACTCTCAACCTCCAGTTCTGGGACAGAAAGGAGCGCCTGGCAGTGTTCACTGAAGGGCTGCCAGCCCCTTTGCTGGTAGCTCAGTTGCGTGTTTGAGACATGGATCTCCAAAGGTCTTTAAAGGTTGCTTTGATCTCTAGTGGTGCTGAATTCATCTTGCTGTGAATTTAATGGGATCCAGGAAAGCTCAGCACTCCTGGAAAACAGTCTGCTTGAATCTATTGATGTTAATTATATTCTAGGTTTTTTCCTTGTACTAATTACTTAAGACGTTGAGTCAGCATCTTAATATCAGGGATAGTAGACAACCTTCCGAAAGCAGTTCTACCTCTGTCTGCAACTGACCCAGTCGCCCTTTACATGAAGTGATTAGGGCACATAAACAGTAGAGACAAGAGCTAAACTGATGCCATATAAACCTTACCTGAAAGGATAATCACAGTCAGGGTACACTAATACCACTGTTGCTAGCTCACAAATGCAGCACTGGATATCTCATGAGCTGTTGTTATCTTTTCGCTGCACGATACAATGATTTTTGTTCTTCAGAGAGAGATGTGTAACTTGCTAGCTGGATGCTCCCGTGGATTTGGAAATACCCTGGAGTACCAGCAACCCCAGCTGTTGAAGAGCGCTCAGGTTTCAGGGCTTCCTCCCTGACCTTTTGCACATTACTGAGCAAGGCTTGATTTTTGTATGAAAAAAGTAATATTAAATAATAGTCTACATCCACTTTTTGTAAGAGACATGGCCAAGTATCAAGGTAATCTACATATTAAACTCTGTATTAAGGTTTGTGATAAGCTCCGTTCCATGTTCTCATTTTAACCGTTATCTCATCTCCACTTCCTGACCCCGCACCTCCTAGGCTATCTCCCAACATGAACTGCACTGGGTCTGATTTCATTTACGCTCATTAAAGACAGAAACCACCTTGTTAAATATCTTAAAGATAGTTCTGAATTAAGAACTATATTTGATCTTCCTCTCTGAAGGAATTTCTACTCGATGTATGTAAGTCTTGATTAATGTACGTATATATCTGATGCAAGAGCAGTATCAAATATTCTTCACTGCAGCCTTTTACAGCATGATTTGACTACAATATGTCTTTGAATATTCAGTGTATTTAGAAAGCCTATTTAATGTTTACAGTTTGGGAGCATTTTAAACTGATGAGGTGATGATTTTTCCACAAACCAATAGCTTTTACTCATGTGTCAATCCTTTTGGCGCTGGATATTGTCTTTTAGCTTTTTGACTGTAAGTGACCCACAAACAGGAAAAAATCCTTAAGCTCCTTTTTGGTTTTGTTCAGTTTTTCTTTTTTAATAAACCTGCCTTCTCGCCTTTATCCCTTTCTGCTGAATTTTGAGGAAAAGACACTGGAGTCCTGCAGACTTTGGGTCAAGCCCAGGTGTGCTAAGGCGTAGTGCCCCGCTATGGGGACTGGGTACTGAGGAGGACCTGGGGTTGAGACTCCCACTCCTTTACTAGGGCAAAGGCAGTGAAAAAGTGTCTCTCTCGCAAGCCCTCCAGCAGGGAAAGCCAAATGTAACAATTCTGATATATTTACCATATATGAACCAGGGGAAAACATTGTACATTTTTTATCTTATATTGAAACAAAAAGGATATAAATCCAAACCAAGCAAAAATCTCAGTAGTCATCTAGTTCATTATCCCACAATATATATAACTCCAGTTGAAAACGGTAGGTATTTACTCTGTTTCCCTAAGAAAAACTCAGGCCCTTAATATACTACCAATTACAGTTAGAATTATGTATGGATTATTTTAATGGTTTATTGACATGCTAGCAAACTAAGTACCTTGTTTTATTAGTATAATTTAAGTCTGTATTAGAAAAAACATTTAGAATTTCACTCCTAATAATAATAATAATCTAGATTTTTTAAGGAAAGGCAAAACTGTCTATATGTCATTTCCATGATACAGCCACATAACAAGACATGATCCTAAAAGCGTATGAAATTCTGAGTTGATCATAGAACTGATAGCAGAGTCATCAAGAGTTTTTAAATGCCACTTTGTTCACAGTGGTAATTCACCCTTCATGTGATATCCCTATAATAATCAATCATATCTGCATTGCACAGATCATTTTTTCTGATGTATGCCTTTCCACAATTTTATCCATCATAATTGTGCCTCAGATACTACCTCTTTCCCTAAATTGCACCATTTTTGAAGTAGTTTCCAATAAAAAAAAAAAAATTGTCCATGAATGGATACACTGCAATGTTCAAAAAAGGCTGTTTCACTGAAGAGTGTCCATTACATACAATAACAGTGATTTGTTTTGCAACATCTATTTTATGCTTTCAAGCTACATAAAAAGTATTCTCATCCTGTGGTAATTAAAAATGAGACAACACAGACAAGTGTTTTTACTCCACTTTCTGTAACAGAAATGAGCCTGAAGGGACAAAAGTTTGCTTCGTCCTTTTACGTGCCTGGAAAAACGACAGCTCAAATAATGGGGCAGGTGGTGAGACATTCAGGTGTCACTAGCAAAGGGTGAACAGATGCCACCAGATCTTGCCATTAATATTATCTGGGAAGGTTTGTAAATGGCAGTTCCTAGGAGCAGGAGCATTTGACAGCACTTGCCTGGTCCGAGCCTGAGAGCCAGCACCTCTCCCAGTGCAGACCTCCTCACCCACCAGCAGCAGCTCCCTCAACACCAGTCCTGAGGGACCGGCCCCCTCAGAGCTCAGGGCTGTCTCCTGCTTGCCACTTGAAGGTCCTAGACTATTCAGTCATCACTGCCCAGGCTGATCCCTCATTCAGGCTGAGCAGAAGGTGCAAAAAAGCCCCTGGGGCTGGAGATGTGCCCTGCCCAAGGCCCCTGTCAAAGAACAGGGGCTCTTCAGAAGCAAAGTCACACAGACCACAAGGTCCCCAACCCCCGCGGCAGGGGCCCGGAGGCACAGGGGGGCTGTGGGAAGCGGGGATTACGGGTGGCAGTGAAGACGAAGACATCTGGCTAAAGAACTGACTGAAAAATGAAGTTCAGGATGCGGGAGAAACAAAACTGCCTGTGAGCTGTCTCTGGTGCATTCAGAAAACACGGTCTTTGCTAAATTAAAATATTACATGAAAGAATATATCAAATTCATATAATCTGTATTTTCAGCCTGCAAATGCACTCAAACAAAATATTGACTGACTACTCCGGCTAAAGAGGTGATAATACCCTCTTCCCTTATACATGTGAAATTGTCACATCAGGATTTTTTTCAGATGGACTCCCAGAAAGCATTATAAAAAATCTGGAGTTACTTCACCTGTGCTGAATCAACACCACCGCTCGGAGAGAGGTGAAACCTTGGAAAAACTGTGAATCAAATGCTTTCCTGCAATACAAACTGGGTTTTTTTTCAGAGGAATTACATATAAGAAACCCGAGGACACAATTTAACTCCAATGGGAAGAAATTTTTCTTACCAGTAACAAAAAAGTGACAAAGCATCAGGACATTTAACAAACTGTCTGTGCAAAGAAGGTTGGGGAAAATGAAGAAATTACTCAAATCCTTCCCCCGGGCAGAATTTCATCTGAATAAATTATTTCAAGAGTACATGACACTAAGTCTTCTCTATTACAGACAGTCACACCAGTTAAACTGGTGTAATCATCCTTATTTTGGATTAAGCGTACTTTTACTTCATCTTTGTTTTGATTTGTTCCTAACTGATGCACACTAACTGATATAACTCCAGTTTAATTTGAAATAAAAGTGTTTTAGATAAGTTTTAACTAAAACTGCTTAGAAGCAGTCTGTAAGTTACTCCCGTGTGACCTGGAGACCTCACATCAAAATAAAGGTGTTCATATACTGACTTGCACCAAAAATATCCAAAGGTTTGAATTTCAGCCCATTTAGTTATTTCCCTTATTGTTATCACCCAGGCAAACCTGTAGTTGTGTACTCAGTTACTCTCAGTGATTCGGCACTATGTACATCTGATAACGTTGCGAGTCAAGGCAAGAGTCCTCCTGAAGTGTTGCGAGAGAGTTTTTTAAAGGTCAGTAAATAGATCAGTTAAAAATCAGACCAAGAAACAGTAAAAACAAAGCAAGAAAAGAGAATGAAGCAAGATCAAAGTATGTGACTGAAAGATTACTGGTTCTTAGGATGCAGTGTTACCCTGCTTGGAGAATACTAAGCTCTCCTGCTTTCTCCAAAAGCCAAGGTTTAAATCCCAGAAAGTGAAATGCTTTCCCTCTTAATGATGATGAAGGGACATTTTTGTAAAATCTCAAGGACATTCTTCTTGAAAACAGAAGGAAATACTGGAGACATTTTAATGCATAGAATTGTCTTCTTAGTTTTTAAAAAATATAGAATTGAATCAAATCAAATAGAATAGACTATTTCAGTTGGAAGGGACCTACAATGATCATCTAGTCCAACTGCCTGACCACTTAAGGGCTGACCAAGTTAAAGCATGTTATTGCAACCCAACAGTTGCTAAGTATTCTGTGCAGTTTTTCCCAAATTTCCTTTTCACTTTCTTCCAAACACGAAACAAAAGTGTAAGACCTCCCAGGTGAATTGGGTAGAACATGCTGAAGATCCATGGTGTAAACTATGCAAGAAAGGCAAGAGTGGTTCAGCCTGATTTACTATCAGAGGATTTAATGCATTTATTTATCATCACAGAAAGGGGTGAAAAGTAAGGCAGTAACGTGTTCTTTCCTGTGGGCCAAAATGTGGACCACTGGTCACAAAGATTCTTAGCCTGGAACAAGAGTTGCAGAATTTGCTGAGTCGGCCGTCACAAAACATTGACAGAGAAAACAGCAAAAGGTAAACACTGCAGGCTTGGGGCATCGACCACCTTTCTAGGAAGCCTGTTCCACTGTTTGACCACCCTCTCGGTAAAGAAATGCTTCCTAAAGAAGAATTGCTTTCTTATGTTGCTAAAGAAATGTTTATCATTAGATAAACGTGGTATCTGTGGCACTCATGGCATTTCCTACAGAAATGCACAAGTACTATTAAATAAGTGGTCCTCACAACACCTGATGAGGTAAGTAAATATTATCCTGTTTCTATGTGGCTAGATGTTACCCCATTCTCTGGATGATGATGACCCAGAGAAATTAAGTGATCTCACTGTCAGCTCCAATGCCCCTGGAAGCCAACAGAACTTAGACAGGTGCCTGTACTTAAAAGCACTAAGAAAATGAAGAAAAAAGTCATTTTAAATTTGGGAACTGAAGTTCCCAGCTGCCAATCCTAACCTGAATTTTCCGGACTATTTAAAACACAAATATAGAAGCTTGTCACTGGAAGTTAAACAGTATAGGGATGATTAATCTGAGCCACTGACATGGGGTTGTAGGCCAGTGATGCTGTGTTTGTGGAGTTTCAGTCTTTTCTGGTAAGAATAGCTCCCAGGGCCAGATATAAGAGGGGGCAGGAAGCACTGTCTACTGTTATTAAAATGGTCCACTGATCTCATGCCTTTAAGGAGGCTCAGACGAATAAATAGTCAAACATTAACCTTCTTAGCTTAGAAAGGAAAGAAAAACATCCGCGCACAATGAAAAGCAGTAATGCGGTGAGCCATCCTCTGTCTGCGGCTCTGACTGGTGCTGCCCAGCTGTTTGGTACCCCTCCGCTGCCAGACGTGACTGCTTACAGCGGCGCTAACCATAGGATGCATTTGTCCACACGTCAGGGACACCGAGCACTGGTTTCTCATTTGAAGGGTGCACTTTAATTCATTAATTTGCTGCGTAAGCGAGGTGAAGACTAAATCAATGACTTAAGCATTTGCAGAAAGCACACAGAAATCAAAACAACTGCTGGTTAATCTTGTTTCCAGCACTGAATTCAACTTCCATGTAATTATTTAACAAAAAAAATGACACAAAATCACAAATAAGAAGTTCCTCTTCTGTGCTGTCCTAAGGTACCACTAAATCACGCACCTTAAATAAAAACTGGGGATGTGGCTTCATCTTTGCCTGCAAAACCATGGTAGTATACCACCGTGGGTTTTGCACTCATAAACCAAGTAAGGAATGGCATGCAAAGAAGAAAACTTCTGGGCCGTTTCATTAACGGCTATGTAAACAGCAAACGCTTGCCACTTAAGCCCTGGTAGGATTTTTTTGCAAAGGGTCAGTGAGAATAGTTTTTGCAGGGTAAAGTTTTAAAAGACAGTAGCAAGCCAGCTCTTTCAGGAAAAGTATTTCTACAGAGAAGCTTTAGTACAGTTCTCTGCAAATTTTCTCCTGGACTCAACAAGCCCTAGAGGACTTCAGCCCGTAGAGAAGCTGGTACTGCAAACTTGAATACAGAGAAATGCTAGAAGACATCCTTCAGAGCCTCACGGTAACATTGGAAAGAAGAAATGGCTCCTTCTGAGACAAAAATAAGGATGGGACTTTCAGGACAGGGTCAAATTAGAATATTTTATCCAAAAAACCTATCAGCTTCCCTATGGAAAGAGCTCAGAGGTGAAGAGCCTAGCCAGAATGAGGCAAGGATCTCAGGACAACTGGGAGGAATATCGTGAGTGTTGACTTCCCAGAAGGCATCCCTGAGTCTGCACTACATTTGCTGAAGGCTGACCAAAACGTGTACTTGCTTTTTGGAAGAAGTATCTAGATCCTGTTGAGCCAGCACCAAGGTGCACAGACTAAAAAGTGAAAGAGCTAAGACTGAGTCTAAGTATTATTTATTTGTATTTAGCTGAGTTACATTCTTACATGGATTGTGACAGTGAAACTGATGATGACAGCAATATTTTCTCAAAAGTCAAGCTGCTGCCTCAGAAAAGAAAGGGCTTTCTAGCTTCCAGAAAGATAGAAGAAATTACTTTATGCAGTTAAATAGTGAGATCAGTAATTGTCATACGCTTACTGCCATTGGTGCAAAATTGCTAATGGTAGATGTCAGATGTAAGATAGTATGCAATTGGAGTAGATTGTAAAGATAGTTATAACACAGCTTCTCAGAACAAAATTCAAGCTTTTTTTTTTTGGTTGCTAAGTAAGAAAAAAATGAAAATGTAAAGGTGGTGCCATAGATATTGTGAAAGTGTTTCAGAATATTTCCACTATTGTTCAGATGGGTCATTTGGATGCGGCAGCAAGGAACTATTTTTGCTTCCAAGAGTCACTGATAATTCAAATTCTACATCTTGGTGGCATAAATGCTCCAAGTCTCACCGGTAATAAACTAGCTCCCATGTCAGCTAGGAAAACAATTAAGAGAAGAATGAGAAGAGTGTAATTTTTCTGTAACCACTGATACTTCAAGTCACAGAGTTATTCAAATGTTTTGGATATATATCTGTTGCTCTGCATTAACAAAGAGTAACCTATCATCTCCTTGATTATCTTCAAGAAAGCATGAAACTCTGCTAGGACTATCTCAAGCCATCAAAAACATTCAAAAGTGGAAAGTTTTGAATTTTTACAATGCATCATCATTGCAGATGGCAATCTTAATCCTAACTTTGGGTGACAACAATCAAGCTGAAATGGATTTAACCTATCTCAGATAGTGCAAATTGGGCAAAATGCTCAATGGTTAAAATATCCTTTTGTTTGTAATAAAAAATTTTAGTAATTTTTCCTCATTTCCCAAATAATTTCACATTTGTAAAGGACATTTCATATTGTCTGCTGTGAATCAATGAAAATATTAAGGCATGTCCAACGAAGAGTTTATCCATGTTGTAGCAGAAAGAATCTTAAGATGTTTTCCAGGTATTAAAAGTTATTTTTGTAGATTAACTGAGCATTGACCTGTTGCGATTTTAATGTTCTTTAGGAAAGGTGAAGATGGGCATCACAGAGAGGGATATTAAGTGACAGAATATTACTTATATTGCTTTTACAATGTGCCAACAGTTTTCTATGACATCATCTTAAAGCAACAATCTGATTTTTTGTTGCTAAAAGATATGATATAATGCATTAATTGGAGGGCAAGCTATTAAAAATTATTAGTTCCTTTTCCATACATGTATGTTTTATTTAACAAAACATTATAGGAAAACAGAAAAATGGAAAAGAATTTACTCCAGGGAATTTACTCCAGGAAACTTGCTCTCAAATACTCAATTTCACATTTTAATTTCAGTAGATGGAAAATTCGCTAAATCTAATTTAAGAAATTAGTTGAAGAAAAACTGCTGACTTTTCAGAAAACTGTAAGCATCACTGAAGTTTCAAACCTCGATGAACGGGCAGACAACTATTATTCCTGTAAGATGCATGGTGCAGTGAGAGACCAGCTGTGCGTCTGGATGTGTTGGGATCTTGTAGTAGAATATTGGGACATTTCCTATCTTCAGATGCCAGTTCCCTCAATTTCTCTGAACTTGTGAAATGTGTTATCAATTCCTACCTCAAATGCAGCAGTGGAGAGGATCTTTTTTTTTGTAAACAGGCTTTGCCAGACTGCAGGAGCCTAATAAACACTTCTTATGTGAGACTAACTTTCAAACCAAAGTTAATTTAAATTGTGCCAGTAAAGGCTTTTTATTAGATTTTTGCTTTTAATAAAAAGAAAGACATATGAAAATTATTAAAATGCACAAAATACCATTGTAAAAAATACTTTTAAATTGATAGTAATCAAATTGTTCCTCTAAGAACAATGGAAATGCAAAGTGGGGAGAAAAATATCTAATATATTAAGGGAAATCATATTTCCCAAGGTTTCCTTTTCCTTCCTTTTCCTGTGCAGTACCTCACTTCTAACCAAGGAAGTTCCCTTTTATGCATCTTAGCTCAAATCCAGTTTCATCAGCATGTGAACTAATATGCCAAACTATGTGCAGAAGGAGCTCAGGCATGAATTTATGTTCCCTGCTGCCAGCTGTGCTACGAGGCCAGTAAACTCTGGCACAGGGACAGGCGGAGAAAGGAACTTCTCAGCTCCCCCACTACCAGAGCTCATCTGCAACGATGTTAAAGAAGAAAATGACTGAAGGTCATAGTTCCTCTCAGCTGTCCAGGATTTGCTCGCACACTTTTCTGTCTACTGAGGAAGATCAGTCTATCTACAGTATTCATTTGGCTTCCCTCAGATTCACTTTCATAAACCATAGTGAATTAAGAAAGGGACGTCTACACTATTTTAAAGTATTAAGGCAGAGAAACAAATGCCAAGCTATGCAGTGATTTACATCTGTCACATACCCACAGTAATTAAAGGGATCTAAGGTGTCTAAACAGCTTGGAGATACGGAACTTGGTGCTTGCCCGGGTAGCACAACAGAGAATGAAAATCATATGTGAGAAGTGCTGAGCGGCCACCTTGCCTTGCCTTGCCTTGCCTTGCCTTGCCTTCTCTTCCCTTGCCTTGCCTTGCCTTGCCTTGCCTTGCCTTGCCTTGCCTTGCCTTGCCTTGCCTTGCCTTGCCTTGCCTTG
>NW_008795194.1:9929489-9933591 GCF_000699145.1 Aptenodytes forsteri
TCCCTTCCCTTCCCTTCCCTTCCCTTCCCTTCCCTTCCCTTCCCTTCCCTTCCCTTCCCTAGGAGAGGAATTAATTAGAAGATGAGATTGGTTTTAATTTTTAAGTGTTAAAAGAAATTAGAACCCAACTTGGAAATAATTATTTCATTCAGAGGTATTATTATGCCATTCAGAGGTAACTTGATTAATGCATCTAATCAATTATTTTTTGCTATTTGTGGTATGGCAGCAGGTAGCCATCCAGCCACATTTGTGGTAGATACCATAAAAAAATAATACATTTCACGACCTGTGTATGAGACACAAACAGACAGGAAAATAGAGGGAGTGGGAGTGGAGGGGTGAAGGGGAAAAAACAAATTGAGTTCAAGAGGAAAAAAAAAAAAGCAGTACATCTTCGCATAAGCAATGCCAGACAAGCATGTTCATCCCATCCCACAGTAGGATTAGTTCCTACAGCATATTCATGATTGCTTTGTCTACCCTGGTTTTAATGTTTCAAATTATGGGGATTGCACCATTTCCTTTGAGAGCCTCTTCTGCAGTCTAATGCTGCTCATCCCTTGGAAGCTTTCCCTGATACGTGTTTCGGCTCCCTTTCTTGTTTCCACCCGATTATTCAAAGCTGTATCCTCTTCTCCCCACTTTTTTCCCTCTTCAACTTCCTCGGTGCTTCCACCTTTCAAATAATCGTGGGCAGCTATCTGGGCCATCCCTTGCTGTTGCTTAGCAAGCTGAGCAAGCACTCTTGTAATCTTTCTTTCTAACTCAGTCCCTCCAGGCAGCTGATTATTTTTGTTGTTTTTCTGTGTGAAAGCCTCCTGCTTTTGACTTTTTTTTGCTACATTGGCCAAATCCTGACTCCCCGCTCCCACAGACAGAAGAGAAGCTAACCCATTCGTTCACAGACACGGTCCTCTTGCTTTTACTATGGTGTCCAGAAGACACACACATCATTTTAGGTGCTCTAGGTCAAGGCAACAGTGTCTACACAAGAGCTTTTTCTTTTTTCTAAATGTCTTTAGTGCCTTGCTCCCTTCCTAAAGTAATGATGCTGGGAACGTTTTCTAGTATAGACCTGGCTTCGGGCTAAATCTCTGCAAAGTTGGATACATCTTTTGCTGTGAGAGAGCTAGGATAGTCAAGGTCAATTCTATGTGGTCCTTCAGAGGTTCACTCAGCTACCGACACCATAAGCCTATCTATATGGAACATAGTCCCAATAGGATTTGACCACTACAGTAAGTATTGTTAAGTAAAAATACACTTTGTTTCTTTCTTCCATGAAGATACACATGTTCAAATGGGTCATTGCATGTAAATAATCCAAATCATTTTAACAAAAGCATTTGCGTATGAAGTCACTCATAAGCTGTGTTGACCAGGGCTGCTGTTGGAAAGGCATCACTGACTCGTTTCTTCTCTTGAAAGCACATGAAACCATATGCCATGCAACTATCGCCATGCCTGTTGAAAAGCATGTCTTGATAGAAAAGCATTCTACAAATCCTGACCACACTAATTAATCACTGCATCCAAAATACAAATAGTATCATTCCAGGGGATGTTGAGGACACAGCCTCTTATCTATAAATCTGAAAAGATCCATGAACTAAGACCAGCTAGGTCAAATCTCCTGACTTGCTTCTTTTTCTTTGGAATTTCAGTGTTTCATCAAAATCATCGTGCAAATTTATATGCTTGAGATTTCATTCCTGGAGCGTGGGCCCTGATACTTTGCATAAGAAATCTCTCCTCTTGAGATCAGCCCTAGGGGAACAGGGGCTGTTCCTCTCCAAGGGAGGCTGCCATGGCCCTGCACGCATCTCCATGCTGGGGCTTGGCTGTTGGAGCCTCAGGTCAAGGTTACCATAGCGCTCGCCTCTGTCTGCGCCCAGCCCCAGGTGGTGGGATGGCCCTGCCTGCCTGGGGGGCCCCCGCAGCCCTCCAAACTCCCTCCACAGGAGCCTCCACACAGCACATTGCCCTGGCAGAGAGTTTGCTGAATTCAGCCATTTCCATTTCTGCCAGATGAGCTCCAACCCCAAGTGATTGCTCTTCCTTTAAAAGCACCTGACGCCTGAAACACGGGGCTTGTCATGGAAGCGCCAAGAAAATTTCAGGCGCAATGATGTGAATGTTCAAATATTTCTCTTTAGGTCCCTTTATGTAACTACACAAAAGGAAAAATTTGGAAAGCGGAGTGAACGCCACTGGTACAGATTCTGCAGTGATCAGATAATGAGTAAAATATTCAGCTCCTATCAGGACTGGGGAAGTAAAGGTGCAACTCGGAGATACGCATTAGCGAAGGAAGCTGCATCACCACAAAGCCTTCCCTTGCCTCCCTCTTGGCTGCCTCCATCATACTTGAAAAAGCTGCTCCTGCAGAAGGCTGATACTTTCAGACTATTTCATCCCAAATAACACAACAAACAAACAAAACTCGGAGTCTCAGGTAGGAACCCTGGAGCATATTTGGATTTAATTGCTTTTCATTGTTTAGGTCTTGATGTAATGAACAAGAAAGACCTGGATAATTTTTTGAATGTCTGTATTTGAAACACACAGTGCTCAACAAAAGGTAAAAATCTTACCCCTGTGTAGCACAGCGCTGGGGGAGAGGCATTTGTATAGCCCTAAATGGCGTGCGTGTTGCCATGCTGCTAGAAGTAATGGCCCTGCTAAAGAGAGGCTAACCAGATGACTCTCATCTTGCAGTGCATTAAAGAGTAGCTCAGGAGTGGTTACTAGAAATCAACATATATGACAATAAAACAAATAGCAGCACCATAAAATTAAGGGACTTTGTGTGTTCAAGCCTTGTTTATGGCAGGCAACCTCGCTGAAGTATCCCAACCAGTTCTGCCACTGGTTGGGCTGAAGTGATGCTGGCATTGGCCACGATCTGGGTGTAAACAGCTCTCCCGTGTCTGGGGCTGGTAACCAGCAAAAACAGGAGAAACCACCAGCCCTACACACGCTGCAGGAATCGCTCCAGTGTTGATGCCAGTTCAGCACAGCTGGTAATATGATGTACCTTGTTATATTGTCCACAATGTATTAAAAAATTACATTATTTAGTATAGTCACAGCCTAAGCTTTATCTTTTGAAGAAAGTCCTACATCCTTGCTTTTCTTCCACTGACTGAAATGGTAAGCTGGTAAGCCAAGGCTGCCCTGGGGATGATTACACCTTTTTCTTTCTGCTAACGTTGTGTCCCGCTAAGGCCTGTTCTACCATTGGGACTCCCAAGGATTTTTGAAACTATAGGTGCTGTGATATTTGCTCCTTCCTTCTTGTGAGAGATTTTAAAAAAACCCAACACCAAAACCCAAACCAACCCAAACAAAAAAAGGAAGAAAATATGTACAGGGAGAAAAAGACAGAAAGGAAGATGTTCCGTGTGAAATATATTTGTTGATCTGAAAGGGAGTTCTATTAAGTGTTTTCAAAACAGTTCCTTCTTATGTTGGAGCGGTGTAATCAAGAGTACTGGTGGGTCAGTCCTTTTTACCACGTTCTCCACATGTGGGCTCAGTGTCAGCTGGTACACGCTAGTGCTGAGCACGGACACACCACAGTGTCAACTCTGTTCTTTTTTATTGTATTAAGATTATGCTACTCTTTCATGGAAACGTCCACCCAGGGTTTAGTGATACACATACCAGAATTGCCACGGCTTGTTTGGAATAGCATAGAATCATCTAGGTTGGAAAAGACCCTTAAGATCATCGAGTCCAACTGTTAACCTAACACTGCCAAGTCCACCATTGGCTGAACGCAGAGAATATAGGTGAAAATAGAGGTACACTGAAGTTGTTCAGCAGGTGGGGAAGGAAAACGGGGCGCGGGGTGTCGGAGTGCTGTTCGTCTTCCTGGTGTTGTGTTACCGCCTGCCTTGAGCACACCGCTCCCTCCCCCCTTCCTCGGTAAAACGGGGACCTGAAGACCTGCTTCCCGGGAGTGCCGTTCGCCTGAACAAATGACAAAGCACTTTGCCAGCCTCGCCCCGAAGCCACGGTGTGTGTGCGAAGCGCTGAAACAAGGTCGCGCCGGCCCCCGGAGGGGAGGGCGGGGGAACCCGCCGCCCCCCCGCGG
>NW_008795194.1:9934590-9967214 GCF_000699145.1 Aptenodytes forsteri
GGGGGCGGGAGAGGGGCTCCGGCAGCAGGGCTGGCCGCCCCAGCTTTGCGCGCTGTAGTGCGGGAGGTGGAAAAATCCGTAGGGCTGGCTCGGAGGGGTTCCTGCCCTGCCAAGAAAATGCAGCTTCACGGAAATCTGCCGTGTACCTGCGTGCAAAAAACCCCCCTCTTTGACCGTATCGAGGGACTCGCCACGAAGTCCACGCAACGCGTGTGTCGGTTGCAACAAAATACCCCACGATAAGGTCGTTTTGGACAATACTAGTTAGGTCGCTCAGAGGAAACGATTTTTTTTTTTTTTAATTGCGGGATTTTTTTTTTTTTTAATATGTATAACTGAAAGCTTGTGGTGCTTTTCTTGGCGTGGTTGATTCTGATGCTCCGCCGGTTCCCGGGTTGGGAAAGCTCTCATGCAGCCCGCATATTGCTGTTGCCGTGGCTGGGAGGGTGAGCAAGAGCCCCAGTCCGCCCTCCTCTCCTCAGCTTGGCTCCAGCCCCCCGTTTCCATGTGTGTCGGCTCCGGTTAAGGAACGAGAGGCAGGCAGCGATTAGTGCCTGCCAGGATCCCTCGCTGATGGGGACTGAGCACCCAGAGTGCCATCAGTCTTGGAGGCAATTTTAGTGTATCAGATGTAATCTGTTCCTCCCAGAGGAAGAGAGTGGGGAGTATTTATATATACTGATGCTAGGGTTGGCTCTTTCCTGAAGTGCAAATCTGCTGTTAGCTGCCCCCCCTTTTTTTTAATAAAAATCCCTAAATATCAGGGTTCATTCACCACTGAGAGGCTACAGCACTTAACGGAGGGGGCAAATGACCCAGCGTGTCCCAAATTAGTTATTGGAAGTGGTCGATGTATTGAGCTGTCTGTCTGTCTTTTTGTAACGGTTTGTAAGGGCTCCAAGCCAGAAAGTAAAATGCGCTCGAGCCAGTTTCATCAGCAGGGAGGAGCTGATGTTGACATTGTATTTTCCTTTTAACGCTTTGAGGGTGAAGAGGAGAATGAGCTGCTGGGATTGCTTGTGGCTCTCATTTCTGTGCCTCCCTCTCCCCGAGGGTGCCCTGAAAACCTGAAATAAGAGGAGTTAAATACAATATTGCCTTTCTGTGATGCACTGCCCGTCGATTGGCCCTTATCTGTGGTAGTAAGGGTGGGAGGAAGGACTGTTTATATCATGGTATACGTAACGTTCTCGTTTTATGCAGAAAATGCTTCTTGGTGTGTATCACATCATTGTCTACACACCAACAAGATCCTAATTAAAACAGCTGTTAGTAAATGCTTGCGGAAGACGAAAATCAAGCTGGCATAGACCTTCATAAGAAATATGCTAATTTAGTGTACTAAAGTTGTAATACAGTTTTACGGTGCAGTTTCTGTTGCTGTAAGCATAATCCAAGAAGGCTCTGAGGAAGCGGGACGTGGTTTCCAATTGGACGTCTGTATCTGCACTGCTGTAACTTCCCTGCAGCTGGAGCTGGAATGAATTTAGCCCACTGACAATAATCTTTCCTTCTGTGCCACTGACGTTGCACCCAGTAGATGGGATGGCTTGTGTTTTCTGACTGTGGCAGCGTAAACAAAGATCAGTTGGAACTGGGAGACAGGTGGAGAAAGGGTCAGTGTCCCGATTTCAGGGTCTTCCCCGAAGCCGCTCTTAATGTGCTCTTAGTCAAGTACACGACAGTGCTCAGTGCCTGAGAAAATGAAATAATTCATTGCTTAAAGCTCCTAGCTTTAGGCATACGTGTTGCGGCTCCTGGCCTGTTCCCAAAACTAATCGCTACAGAGAGAGGGATCAGTAATTTGTACAGTTTTGTTGTGCTGTAGAAGACTGGTCGTACTCTGGCTGTGCTAACTCTGAGTTAAATGGTTTTCAAGACAATTTTGTGCATCTTTACACTCTGAACATGCAGCACCTTGTGTATGTGCTTAACTTGACTGTCATGAGCCAGTCCACTGGCTTCAGTGGGGTACATTCACTGAGATACACTTACACAGGTACATAAAAGTGCACAAGACTGAGGTTTTAACACGTGTTATGCTCATGACGTGTTAGGGTGTCTCTGCTGCCTTCATGAAGCAGGAAACTTTTGAAGGCAATAGGCAACTGCATGCTTAAACATGTGTTCAGGTCTCATTGATAACATTGGGAGCTGAGTGACTGCTGTAAATTGTGCCCCTTTTTAAAGTGCTTTCCTGAGTCAGACTTGCTAGGAAAATGTTTTTCAAATGCTGGATGCCTGAATCGGTTTGTTGTATTGTTTGTGAGCGTGAGTTTTTCAGTTCTGGTCCTGCTGAATGCTGTGGGTCTTACAGCTGCCGCTTGTACTCAAGCAACCTGGTTCTCCGGTGCCAAAACCTGTTACAGACGGTGCAGCTTTAGGAACAGCTTCTGAAAGAAAGCTGCTGCTTTGTGGAAGAGAAGAGCACTGGCGAGATTATTGCAAGATTGTTTCTTGGCTGTGAGCTAAAGCTGTCTCCTTCCTAGCTCTTGGAAGTGTCTTGTGTGATAGTGCGGGTCCTACCCACGCAATGCATCTGAAAACTTAACATAAAATAGCTGGTGTCCATGTGACCAGACAGCTAGTACTGTGTCACTAGCACAGCGGGCACTGTGCAGATGTTGTAATTACAGTCTTCACTGGTAGTCATCATACATTTCACTGGTAGTCATCATACATTTAAATTTGGCCATGGTATTTTCCCCCGGCCTGGTAGCCAAATTCTGAGTTCCTTATTCAGCTGTGCACTAGGCATAGCCTCACTCGCGGCAGGGGTGCTGGCAGGAGAACCTCAGGAAGTGGTTGCCGGACAGGTAGCACGTGCTTTTTAGACGACAGGGCAAAGTGCCTTTTTTTTGTGCGAGTGTTTAGGCAGTTTGCACTGCTCGTTGGTTGAGAGGGAGGAGCAGTTCATCAGGAAGGTGTGTTTACTTGGTGTTCTGCTAAGATCGTCTCTGTGGCAATCCTAACCTGTTGGTTATTGTGGGCAAGCCACATGCCTTCTACCTCCCCTTTGTTGTGGTCTGAATGGGCTTTTTTGTTTTAAACATAGCTATTTAAAAGGTACTATGGATGCAAATTAGGATAACCATTTTAGATTTCGCTAGTTTCATTATTATGATTTAGAAGGTGAAGATCAGTCAGAGTCAGAAATGCTTGGCAGTGTCCTCAGCGCCTGTATGCTGGTAGCCTGCCCCACACGGGGAGTGAGTGATGGGGGTAGCCTAGCGCTCTGATGAGTGCTGAGAATGACTTTCACATTGATGTGTTGGCATGTAATGTTACGTTCAGCTTAAGGCATCAATAGCACACTTCTTGATGGTGTTTTCATTTCATTTTGGGAGGGGGAAAATGCTTCTGTGCTTCGCAGAACGCAGGGGCGCGGCAGCAGTTTAAATTTTATGAGTATTAGAGGTTGTGGAATCATCCTTATCCCACCAGATATTCCGAAGACATTTTGTTTTTGCTGTGTTTGAGTGAATGTGCCTGATGCTGGCATGTTACATACGTGTTCTTTGACACTCTGTACTAGTTTCCACTGAGCGTACTAAAGCTTGCATTACTCAAAACTGTAGCCCTTCTAAGCTGATGCAATCAACATGTCACTCTGCAGTAGTTGTTCTTTAGGGCTGCTTAGAATTTTACGAGGCTTTAGTTTTCTAACGATGTATAAAATTGTACTGGGTGGAAATAGATGAATCATCTTGTTTTTTAGAATAGCTTGGGGGTTGTTAACTGAAGAACTGATTTAATAAAACCAGGAGTCCTGAAATGTGCTGTCTTATTAAAAAAAATGTAGTTCTACAACCCCTCCATTCTTAAAAACACTTAAGAAATTAAGAAAGAAAATCTTGAAAAACACTTAAGAATTTAAGAAAGAAAATCTCCCCCCAAATACTTTTCTCATTTTCCCCTCAATTTAAGAGTATACAAGGTTATATTGCCCTTGCATTTACTTCCTGAACCAAAATTAATTGGGAAAAGATGCCCTATGGTTCTTCCAGTATTTTATCCAAGCGTCAGATAACATAACAGAAGCACTTAAAGAATCACAAATGCCACATGGAAAATGTGAAAACCATCCTGTTCAGAAACTATTCTCCCTGTATTCCATACTATACTTCCAGTCCTCTTCCATTTTAAACATATGAGGCATAGCAGATTTTTCTTTTTTTGAAAGTCTGAACTTCTCTCCAAAAAGCACTTTCAAAAAAGTGTCATCAGATCTTTAATGAGTGGTTACTTATTCCCAAAGGCACTGGACATGCACTCAGCTAAGTAATTTGGTCCTCAGCTTTCGTTGTATCGACTAGCTCGATTATATTTGGTAATATTGTTGGGTTGATTGGGTCATTGTCTGGCCAGGTTTATTATTTTATTAGGTATAAGTTCTGTCTTTTGTTGTCTGCATGTAGTCATTGGGTTGGGGCCAGAGAACTGTAGTTAGCTCCTCTAGTTACTATTTCTCCATAACATTTGCCAGCTGACTCTTTACCCGTGGAGAGGTTTCAAAGTGTGAGAATTTCAATAACTACCACACCTCTGTGATTTGGGACACAAAGCATCCTTTTAATTCACTCCTTGAGAGATAGTGCTCTGCTTAGCAAGTGGGTATCACCTGTGCAATGACAAAGTGCTAATACTTTCTGAGTTTAGGTGAGAAATGAACTAAGAAATTCAATACTCACATTTGCTTTTTGTTGTTTTTTGAGCCATTAGGGTGCAGTTGGCTCATGTTTTCAGTTCTTTTTCTGGCAAAGAGGGGACTAATTTACTCAAAATACATAAAGCTGAAATTTTCACGCGTTACCTACAAGATCTAAGGCTTTAAGAAAATATACCAAATACCATGGGAATTATGATAAAATCAAGAGTGCTGGTAAGAGAAACTTTTCCTTCTTTGTAAGATGAAGCTCCTCTCATCAGCTGTTTTGTTTCTTCGATGGTGCTCAAGGTGGAGAGGGACAGTAACTCGCTTATCTTAAAAACAGGTTAAATTCACTCTCAAGTTAATAACTATTTGCATTTTAAGGCACTGGAATATGAAGTCTTTTTTTTTTTTTTTTTTTTTTTTTTTTTTTTTTTTTTTTTTTTTTTTTTTTTTTTTTTTTTTTTTTTTTTTTTTTTTTTTTTTTTTTTTTTTTTTTTTTTTTTTTTTTTTTTTTGATATCTACCTACTTCACTTTACTGTGATATTTGGATTTAAGGGCTTTTAATAGGTGGTGTTGTGTCGCAAGGATTCTGCCACTCATTCAGTTGAAGTACATTGTAATGCCTTGTAAAATAAACTATGCAAATCTCCAGGATGTTCCCAGAACAGCTGTCCTGAAGGCACGCTGTAAATATAATTTTATTGCCAGCTGATGTTGAGCAGCATTGATGCCCAAGGGTTACACTTAATAGATCATTCAGATGATCTTTACTGTATTACACAACAGACATACTAGAAATTTTTTTCCCAAGGACGTGTGAAAATTGCCGACGGGGTGTCAGTTTTATAGGCAAAACAGGCAGTAAGCAATGTATTTATAAAAAGAACATGCATTGTAAGGAGCTGCCCTTTGCAGCTTCAGGGTACGTCTGCGTGATTCTGCTGCACGGCGCAGGGAGCAGAAACCAGCACTGCTTCCCCTTGCCAAACCAACAGCGCGATGTACACCTATGGTTGTGAGTCAACGTGCTGCTTTTCTCTAGAACGGTATTGACCTGCCTTTGTTATTCCGTTAGAAGGAGAATGCTGTCATTTTGATTCGAATAGTCTTTATTGTAGCAAACCAAATATCCTTTGGTATCGAAGGAATTCAGATTTAGCACAGCTCCTTCGTGTTTAATTTTTCTCAGGGAAAAATATTTTCATATATAAAAGTCAGATATAATAAACTAATTTTTGATGCAGAATTTGGATTGGGAGCAGCAGAAAGATCAATGTTTCTCTGAAGGGACATCAGTAGACTCCTTTAGGTTTTCATAGCTCAGAATGGATGTTTGTGGTGTGGTACAGAGAATCCTGAATGTACCATAGCTCTTCTATACTTAAAAATGCATTGACTGCATTTTAATTTTTTAAGAGGCTATTTGTATAACGCGTCAAGCAGGACATATAATTTTTTAAAAATAACTGCTTTAATTCCCCAGCAACTGTCAGACAAGGTGACTCACTGCAGTATAAGAATTCACCACAGCACATCACAGATTTGACACAAACTCTTAATCCGTGAAAAATTATGCATGTATATTCCTCTACCTTCCTGGTGGGTGAGCTTCATTTTTGCCAAACTCCTGATGATCCCATTCTGCCTTCTCTCCTCCCCCAGCTCCTTTTTTCCCCCTTTCTTCTTGAGAACCTCCTTGCAGTCAGTAGCCCCAGCCATGGGGTCTGGATGCAGCAGTCTTTTCCCATCTTGTTAAGAGCCTTTCCTGATTGTTAACAACAGCCCCTGATTCTCTCCTTGACTGTGGTGGTGTGTGGGGCATTTCCAAAACATGATTGCTCTCTGTAGGGTTATTTCTGGTCTTGCCTTGTATTACTAGGGTAAACATACACTAAAAAACTGGAACTTGTTTCATTTAACTCCACTTGGTGGAATGCATCAGGGAATTGCTCATTTTAGGCCTGTGTAACTCTCAATCAAGGTTTTTTTCAGTAATCTTAGCTAGGGCTTCTAATTGCTAGCCGGTATTATTTATCACTAGGATTAAGTATAACTTTAAAACAGGTATAAAACATATTGGGGACATCATGATCTTCTGCAATAAAAAAGTAAATGTAGGAATAGGAATACTCAAAGCAATTCAACTTGAGACAGATGCTGGAAAGACCACGGCCACGGCTCTGGCTGGAGCGTCTGGCTGCAGAAGAGGAGGCTTCTGCCCTAAAGTCTTGTGGAGTCCTACCAGAGCAGCCTGTGCATGGCTCTTGGGGGATGGACGAAGGCATGCCATGGTGCTTCTTGTAGTCTCTTTTCTGAGAACAGGGTTGGTTGCTGGTTCTTGGCAGTTTGATAGACATAGTCTATTTGATACATAACCTGCAGTGCTTAGAGCAGCATTAAGTACCGGGGTATGGATAATTGTCACATTACTTAACAGCAGATGTTAACATTGAAAAGTATATGACATCTGGTCTCAATGACCTCTTTTTAAGAATATCATGTTAAATGGTTGGATGACTAGAGAAAGAAAGAATTCTTATAAAGTATCTTGATAACTTGAAAGGGAAGGAGGTGTTTCCTATGACTTTTGAAGGGGCTGTTTGATTTCCAAAGACTGAACTGGACCATTAATAGGCTATCTTTTAGGATGCTTGAGGTGGTGTTTGCTTTTAAGTGTGCGGCTGGGTCTACAGAATGGTGGCAGTTGAGGGAAGAAAGGATTCTTCAAATGTTATCGGCTTATTATGGAAATAAAAATGGGTATTAGGACCTGTGTTTGGTCCTATTGCTCTCTGGATACAGAAATCATACCTCCGCACTAACCATGACATCTGCAATTTCTTCATTCGAATCTTGGCTTGATCTGTATGTAAGATTAAAATATCAAAAAAAGCTCTTGTAAGTCTGGTCTGGTAGGAGCTGTTCAGAAGCCAGGAAAATGTTTCTTAATGAACGCTGTGACAAATACTGAAGTGTAAGTAATGGAGCCTGCTGTTTCACTGGTAGGCTGGTGGTTGAAAGTCTGCCTAGACTGGCAAAAGTTTAGAGACTTTTGGTTGGATTAGAGACCCAAATGAAGTGTGGTGACACTCTTCTTCCTAGGGTGTGGATGTCCATGTGTCCATAAACAGCCTGGCAAAATGAAGAGGCCCTAGCAACAATCTCTTCACAGAAAGCAGGCCTGGACTATCCCTTCTGTGTGGCCCCTCCAGATGGAGTTACGTGGTATTAGCAGGATGGTTACAGGGCTATTGCATCTATTACCATTTAATGAGAAAATAGACCAAATTGGTCTTTGGGATTCTAGTATCTCATTACGGAACAGTTCTGAAATTGTACAGAAAGTTTCCTTCCGAAATCCATATACTCTATAACTACAGTCTCATATAGCTGCATGCCTCAAGGTCATAGCATATAGTGAAACTTCATCTTTTTTTTTTTTTGAGGGGATACCCTTAGTCATATTAACTCATATTTTTCATTGTTATAATTGCAAGGAGAATGAGCAAAATCTAGAATTTTGCGTGCCATGCGTGTCTTATGCTTGTTGAAAGAAATGTTATTCAAGTAACAGGATAATATTTTTGATGAATGCCTGAACAAATAAAATGATGGCATTGTGGTGACATATGAACAGTTTGACTTTGGTAAAGAATCTTAAAATGGAAATTGCATTTCAAATGCCAGACTTCTTTGACCGATGGCTGAAGATGAACAAACAGTTGTCTAGTGAAACAGCAAAATGCAGAAACATCCCTATTCTTTCCTGAATGATGGCAAAAGCAAACCCCTCTGCTGAATTCGCTGGAAGAGCTCAGTTTCATTTGCCATATTTTTTAGTCTAAAAAGAATGAATACATTGTTTAGAAGATGGTGTAAGTTTTTCTAAGTGTTGTGAAATGAGGAGTTAACTTTTTTTAGGAAAAAAAGAAAAAATGCTGTTGGACTGTGGAGTAATTTTTACTTCTAAGAGGGTAAATAACAGATTGGCAATACTTTTAATTGGCTCTACTTTTAATCAGCTCCATGTTGTAATGGAGAAAGTTGGTTTGTTGTGTTGAGCAACAACAATGGGACGAGCAGGAATTAAATTTAATGTTTTTTTTTTTTATGATGATGAAAAAAAAGTCTTGCATTTTGTGTTTATGAATTTTATGCTACTAAAGCATTTGACACACTCCAGTCACAAGGTTTTATCTGTGTCTCTTACAAACTCTTACTTTAGTCATACAAGTATCCATACCACAGACTCGGGATAATTTGACAAAACAGTTCAGAAGAGATCTTGAAGAGTGACCAAAAGTAGAAACACGGACATTGGGGATTAAAGCAGTCCTAATTGTTAACCAGGAGAAAGTTGGGCAGTTTATTTTGATTATTTGACAAACCTTGTGTTGGGGAAGGAGGAATACTTTCTCACAGTGCAAAGTTAGTGCAATATTAGCAGTCAAAATCATGAGAAGATCCAACTCCTAGGAATGGAAATTAGACAAATTCAGATTGGAGATAAGACAGAAAATACTAAGGCTAGATAAACACTTGAACACTTGCATAGAAAAGAAGACTCAACGGCTTTCTAAAAAAAATCTACCCACTAGTAGACTTGATAGCAGGCTCCTTTCTAAGAAATACTGAATGTAAGCAGTTTGTGTGTGTAGATAGATACTTAAACCACTGAATCCACCCTTGACCAGAAATATACCGGTTTAAGTGCGATAAATACTTTTGTAGTGGTATTTTATAAATGTTTTAGTCCACTACTATATATTTTCCTGGTAACTTCAAAAAACACTGCAACAGTTAAGAATTTCAGGTTTAGCATGTTTTCAGTAGTTTACTAGTGATGACTTGACATTTACTTGCAGTAGTAATTTGTTTTAAATCAATATTGAACACTGTAAGGATGTGCATACATTACAGTTTGAGAGGGTATCAAATGCAGCCGCTCTGATAATACTTGCTTAAATACTGACTACTCATATATTTGCCTGTAGCTCAGGGGACTTCTGTATAAGCATGAAGTGGCAGAACAATAACATTTTTAAAAGATCCCTTAAAATTTATTATGTGTAGCTTGATCATTGGCTTTTACGTAAAGGTATTGGCCTTTTTAATCATTTGGATAAAGAATAAGAAAGCACTCACTTCCTCTGAAGATTAATCCTTCCTGCATCCTGTTCCCTGATACTTTAGGGAGGTGAGGTGTGTACTCAACAACGAAGTGAGTCGCAGTAAGACAGCTAGTTTATTATTATTCTGCTTTAGTTGTATATTTCCTTTTAGCTTTCATACAGTAGATGCATATCGTGGTGTGTATTTTTAGTTAACAGATCTGTGAATATTGTTTCTTTCCTTCCCCTTTAGTGTTTCTTGAATTTTTTTATTATTATTTGTAATTCCATACGTGATTTTAATGCACCTTGAATCCCTGCTTTTTCAGCATACTAAGTTGCAGCTAATGAGAAGTCCCTTCCTACTTTGAAGGCAAACCCAGTTCTCACTGGAAGGTTTTGTCAGGATGGCTGCTTTTTGCTCTGATGTCTTTGCTTTTGTCTCACTGGCCAGTCGTGATAACTTGGATTCGCTCTCTGCGTCGTGGTGACAGGTGAAGGGTACAGGAGCAGTAAAAGTGTCTCTGTGCCTTTGTGCTGCCATCGGAAGGTCTGTGAAAACTGTTTTGTTTGTTTGGAGTTTCACAAAGCTGGTATCTTTGACCTCCAGAGGAAACCACTTTTGGAGCACAGTGAAACGTAGAGAGAACATACTCCTTTGTCTTCAGTGGGAGAAGTAAGATACTTCCTTTTGCTTAGCCCAGACACTGTTTTTCTTCTTGAGCACAATGATGCCTTGGCTGGTATTGTCTGCTGATGGTACTTCTGAGGAAGACTAGGGCTCCTGGCAAGTCCAATATTTCTTCAGCTTTGAAGGTCAGCCTCCTATCTGTTTTTTGTTCCACAAAGTATGCTGTGCGGCTTAGTGAGGTGACTGGGGTCACCTTGTGGAAAAGTGAAGAAGCTGTGCGGGGGATGCCTTGAGCCAGAAATAGGCACAGCGATGTTAAATTTCATCTTTTACTGCTGGACCTTTTAGAGACACTTGGTAACTTCTGGTAACCTAGTCCGTAACAGTTTTCCCCCCCATATAGTATACTTTTGGAACAAAAGGTATAGGAAGCCTGGGCTCTTTCTCATCAGTGCCAGTTTCTCTGTCCTTCTGGGAGGAATCTAGGCTGGTTCATGCACCAGCTCTTTGTACTGTTTAAGAAATATGCTGGGCTCTTTTCTGTCCCGAAGATTATGCAAAGACCATAGCGTCTCTGAAGCTTAAGGAATTTCAATCTGAAGTCCTCTTGTTGTATAATGCTGTTTGTCATTCCTAGGTGGTGGTCTGGCTTTGGCTGACCTGCAGAGTGCTTTTCTGTGTATTTTGATAGGAAAATATCACCTGCGGTGTTAGGTCTATTACACATCATTCAAAATGTCAAATTGCATATGTACGTTGCTTCAGATGCACTTTGGCTGTTCATGGTTGTAATTGGTTACTTTTGGTAAATAATAAATGTAGTTTCAGATTTAACTTCCTTCATGAGCCATTCTGCTTCAAGATATACTAGAAATAACTCCAGGCCTCACATGCCAACTTGTTCCTCTGTACTTTTTTAGGACTGAAGCAAATTGAGTATCTAGGCTATGTTAGACTGAAATTGGGAAGAAAGAAGCCAGCTCTTCTTTAGAGTTGGCTTTTTTAACATGAACAGCTTTGTGATCTGAATTTTACACAGTCTTTTTACTTCTGCCATAAATCTGCTCTAACTCAGATGCCCAAAGAAGTCTCCCCTGACTTCTCCCTAGATACAAGGTTGTTTTGCTAGTGGGGACCTTGTGAAAAGTAATAGTTTGAAAATGGTAGCTGATAGATGCTACCTAAATGTCCTATTTAAGTAATAATAAAACGTTATGTACGCTTTTTTGTAAAAAATTGCTCACATGGGTATGTTACGGTTAAGAGAGAGAATAAAGCATCAAAGTAACCGTATCGTTCTGAAATACTGTGGCATCTGTTTTTCTCCAGGCCCCTTTTGAATATATTGTATGACTGTTGTCATGGACTGGGTCACCCCTCTCATCGGTTTCTGCATTCCACCCCAGGGCCCAGCAAGGACGATAAAGTGGTCACACCTCCCAGAGCTGGGCTCCTATGAGTGTACAGTAGGAGTTACAATAAAATTACAATAGGAATTACAGTCAAGGTGGTGATTGAAGTCTCCCCAAAATAGAAGTATGGGAGTACTTTCAATGTAAAAGCTGAAGCTTCATTGCCAGGGGCTTAAATAAGGAGGGAATATAAGTTTTGCCAAAATATATTATTGCATTTATTTTTTCACTCAGAATGAAGTCCAGTTCACCTAAAAATAAATGGCAGAAACTATGTTGGCATCAGGACTGCATTTCTGCATGTACTTCCACTTAAAGCTATGTCTGTCAATAGTCAGAAACGATCTGTGATATTTAAGGATCTATGCCAGGGTGTATGGTAAAAAGAAACAGATACTTTTTCTTCTCCTCTTCTCTTTGTGTCTAGTCATTGCTGCTACTAAGAGAACATTTTGCATTTCAGACAGAGCCTTTACATATATGGAACAGCAGGCCAAGATGTACTCCCAGTGGAAAGATACGGACCCCATTCAGGACTGGAAAACCAGTCCATATTTAGAGAAGTTGTTACCAATTTGCTGGAAGCAACTAGTGATCACAAAAGCTCTGTAGCATTTCTGGTCCTTTGTCAAAGGTAACACATGGTCGGTATCGGTATCACCTCTTCCTATGTGACAGAGAAGGAGAAAGCCAGCGTGTGTTCCTTTTGCTTTCATTTTTTCCTTCTCCTCACCTCTCTCTCTGTCTTTTTTCCTATTGTTTCATTGTAAACTTTGACCTTCGTGTCTTCTCTCCAAAGGCGTCTGGCCCCGGTATGGCAGGTCAGGGTCAGTCTGCCATCCTGCCCCATGTATTTCTGTTCCTTGGTCATCTGTCTTTCCACCAGTCCTCTTAAACAGCAGACTTGCATGCAGCATCATGTTGTAGCTAATTCATGTGATGCCTCCTTTTGCAATAGCTGCTTTTTTTCACATGTGAAAGAGTGCTTATGAGACATGTCAGGATGAACGTGCTGAAAATTGAAATCTTTTATTAAGTTGATTTAAAACAAATTCTTGTCTTGGAGTAACTAACTTGTTAACTACTGAAACTCGAAGACTGTAGAGACATTAGCTGAAGTAAATGTGTTCTGCTAATCATGCTTGATGTTTGCTTTTTTGGTTAATGCTTTTTACTTCTACTTTATCATGTTTGCTTAGAGCTAGATTAGGATATTCTCCATGCGGTGTGAGGCATTTATGGAGAAACAGGCACCTTAAATTTCTTGAAATCTGATCTGGAGATAAGTCATGACATTTATTTTCCATCTAAAAATGCATTTCTCTTAATAATACCCCCATTCAGTGTGGTGTTTGTTTGTTTGTTTTTTAAATTCACGTGAAACCCACATTAAAAAATACAGCTTATAGAGCCTAAAATTATAAAGGAACTACTTGCAAAGAGCCGGCAATGCTGTTTGCATGATGAAAGCCATTTAAATTGTTCAGACAGAAAGCATGGATTAGAAACCGTATCTTCAAATCATCTTTGCATATTTATGAGTACACCTGTTATATAAGCAGTGGAAAGTGCTGAGGTTCATCCTGCCCTGTGCCACGGTTAGCAGGGTGAAGAAAAACAAGATTGTTTGTCAGTTCAAGTCTTTTAAATCCAAAGTGGAGCCTTATCTGCCTAATAGCCTAATACCAGAGAAAGATACTGTTTGTGTTCAGCAGGGCTGTATTCATGTGACTGTCAGTGGCTGAATTACTGCTCTCAGTTCTATATAAAGATTCCTGCTCCCACCCTGCCCCTCCCTGGCACTGTCATTTAGCACAATGTGCAGCATGCAGTATGGCTATAAAACACCCCTGAAATACTGAAGTATGTCTCCTTTCACACTTGTATATGGAAAAGAAGAAACAAATAAAGGGCCTTCTTCTTGGCTTATATTAACTTCCTGGCTCTGTTGGGTTCAGCGCCAGCTGAGGCCAACTTACGTTACTTGCACGTATTTTCAGGCATGGCCTATATTCAGCAGAAGGGTGGGGGGGTTGTATTATTGCTGTATCCTGCACCTCTTCCCTCTGCTCAGTGCAAGTGTTATGCTCAGTTTAGACTTTGGTGTTAATTTGAGTACCCACAAGATACAACTCCCTGGGGAGCCAAACTTGCAACAACGGTACTGAGGATGCTACACGATGTGGGATGAAACTGGCTTTTGAAAGTCCTATCCAATGTCCCTGGTGCCATGCTACTGTTTGTAGGTGGATCATGATTCCAGTGATGCCTAGGTTTACAAACAAAAAAACAAAACCAAAAGGAACAAGAGGAGGAAGAAAATGTTGCGGGGGTTTTTTTTGTTTGTTTGGTTTTTTTTCCCCTGAGGAAATTTCTTTTTGTAGCTTTTTAAAGTTGGATCAATTCAGCAATTTGCTACATAGTGCAGCTTCGTAAATAACTGCACCCTTCTGAGAACAGGGATCTGAACAGCGTGGATGGAGGAAAAGATGGATGCATTGGGAGGGGATGTGTGTATGGAAACATCTTAAGCCAGTTTTGCTGCTGAATAAAATACTTTATATAACTACACTGTCTGAACATAAGGAAAAACTTTTTTTACTGTGAGGCACTGGCACAGGTTGCCCAGGGAGGCTGTGGACTCTATATACTTGGAGATATAGAGTCTATATACATTGGAGACTCAAAAGCTGTCTGGACATGGTTCTGGGCAACCTGTTGTAGGTGGCCTGCTTGAGAAGGGGGGTTGGACAAGATGTCCTCTAAAGGCTCCTTCCAGCCTCAACCATTCTGTGATACACCCTTAAATTTCCACCCTTTCACTGATAAGTAATTTTGCTCTTCCCAGTACATTTCTCCTGGATTTCACACTGTATTTGGTTCTTGGAATGACGTGCTCAGCCTCTCCTGCAGTATGTTCATACCTGCTATCAGTGGCTCCCCAGCTAAGATCTTCCATAACACCAAGTTTTTAAATTTCGGTTGTAATTATGCCATGTGCACGTTAATGATAGTCAACAAAAATATGCAACATGGGAGGTGAAGCACAATGCATTAAACAGATGCTTGATTTTGAAACCATTTCACTTCAAATAGTGTTACTGTTTTTTGTATGCAAAACTTGATAATGGCAGTAAATTTACATCTTATGTAAATGATCTAGAATTCAAGCGTGGGTAAGGTTGCTTGTGATGATTTTAATACTGTCATTATGATCATCACTCAGGTATATGACTGTCAATTAAACAATTCCTAGGTTTTTTTCCTGTATGATAGAAGTGTATGCCTGTTTATATCTGTGGAAAAGTAATTCCTTTGGTTCTGTCAGGAGCAGGGAAATGAACAGAACTGAATGGCTTTGAAAATCAGTTTGTTGATTACTTATTAACATCAGTTTTAGATATGAAAATATCTTGAATGTTGATGAGATCTTTTATTATTTTTATTGAAACCAGTTTTGAGAGTTGCATGCATCTGTAATCATGCACTTAAATATCACACATTTTTTCAAAGTTTCATGTCAGTAATGCAACAATGAATCCTCCTGACTGAGCTAGAAAGCAGTCACCAGATACTTTGGCACATTACCCACAGTAAGATCTCCTTATGAAAGCTGTTTGGTGGCTGTGGTCCTCAGTTGAATGTTTGGCCTCATGCTATTAATTCTTTCCTAGCTACCAGGCTTTCTCCTCCTCTCTGTAAAAAGGGAAGTCCAAAGACTGGACTGTATTTTTTGGGGTATGAACACAGCTTTCAAATATGGAAGAACTTCCATACCCACATCGTCTGCTGCCTATTCAGTGAGCAGCTGGACATAGCTTTTGCAAGAGAAAGTTATGCAGAATATGGTCCCAATTCAGCAAAGCATTTTAAGCATGTTCTTCAGTCTCGATACTGCCAGTTTAACTTAACCAAATTGTCACACATGGAGTGAGCATATCTGTCTCCTGCATGGAAAAACCAAATCTTTGGCATCGTCATTGCTTGCTTAAAAAAAAGAGTCAGTATTAATCGAGGGATCAACAGTCTTTCTTTTGGATTACTGTGTGAAAGGTTAGAGATCTTAAAAGCATTATTTTTTCTAAATGATGCTCCACTATATATTTAACATTGTCAAGTCATTAGATGAAGAACAACAGAACTGCCCATATCTAGTTCTCATTTTGTGTGCTCTATCTGTGCTTTATTGAATTTGTATATTTAAAAGATTTTGGGTGATGACATTCTTCATTTCTATAGTAGGAGGTTGGAGGTCCTCAAACTTAGCTTGCTTCTGTACCACAGCCTCAGAAACAGAAGTGTATTACCCACGTTCTGTCTGAAGAAGTGTCTTTGGTTGCCTTCAGGGTAAAGACAGTGATTGCAGGTGTCAGAATGGCAATATTGGATTCCAAGACCTGAAATCAGGCTGATGCAAGTCAGTCAAAATCCTGCGCTGTAGGGTACAGTGGTAACCCCATTTCTCAGATGCACAGGAGAGGAAAGCATGAAGTCTTGTGATATTTGAGAATCTGCTTTAAAAATCAGACTAACCAGACAACAAGGAGAGAATCTACTTTTATTTCCATGAGATGGTGCATGTCAGCGGAAGAATATAATATAATAAAAGTTTTGGTGAAGGGTATGTTCGATATGCTTGCGGTGAGTTGTCAGAAGCCACGTGTCATGGAGAGGGGCTTCCTGTCTGCAGCCATATGAGTGCAATCACCTTAAAAGCCCAAGGCAGGTCCTTGTGTTCAATATACCTGGTGTCTTTGAGTGACAGTGAGGAAATGAGGGATTACAGCAATTGCCTTTCCTCCTAAATACAAGGAGATCTAGGCACCCAGTGAAGGTATGTTCGATATGCTTGCGGTGAGTTGTCAGAAGCCACGTGTCATGGAGAGGGGCTTCCTGTCTGCAGCCATATGAGTGCAATCACCTTAAAAGCCCAAGGCAGGTCCTTGTGTTCAATATACCTGGTGTCTTTGAGTGACAGTGAGGAAATGAGGGATTACAGCAATTGCCTTTCCTCCTAAATACAAGGAGATCTAGGTATGTTCGATATGCTTGCGGTGAGTTGTCAGAAGCCACGTGTCATGGAGAGGGGCTTCCTGTCTGCAGCCATATGAGTGCAATCACCTTAAAAGCCCAAGGCAGGTCCTTGTGTTCAATATACCTGGTGTCTTTGAGTGACAGTGAGGAAATGAGGGATTACAGCAATTGCCTTTCCTCCTAAATACAAGGAGATCTAGGCACCCATTTTCTGGAAAACATTTTGAGTCTGTTTCTCTTTACCTTTTGCTGCAAGGCAGGAAGAGGGAAGAAGCAAGGAAGGTTGGAGCCGTTCTTTTTTTTCTAGTATTGCCTTAACAAAAGTGGTTCATAGGCCGATTGCTGTCATCACCAGCCAAAGACAAAAATGCCTATCTCCTCTTTTCCAGGGCTGAGTTTGCAGCTCGGGCATATGGAAAATCTAGATCCAACCGGGTAGTTTTCCAAAGACTGTATTCAAGCCATTCTTTTATGGGAAAAAGAGGCAGCTGAGGGATGGGTGAGAAGATTTTCTTCTTTTCTGGATTTTCAAAATGTCAAAAAAAGAGTGGAAGCAGCCAAGTGATAGGTATCTCTTTGTCCTTTGACACTGTATGGCAAAGGCATAAATTGTATCAGTTTTAGGAGTTTGATAGTGTATTACTGTGATCAAGACATGAAATAAAAGATTCTGTTCAGGATCATGGATTACAGATTATGACTTGTTTTGTATTTTTATTTTCATCTTCCTTTTACCATCTGTCATGGTGTTTTCCTCCGTCTACCTGTGTTCTACTGAACTTGGTCTGAAGGATCACTGTTTTCCCACTGAGTTTGTTTTGCTTCATTAAGCTGTATGAAAACGTGGTGGCTGGAAGGAGCTTGGTCCTCTTGTAATATCTCGCATTTATGACGGTTTAGTCCTCTGTTACTGTGTTTCATAAGGTCTGAATAATGAAAGAAACTTTTTGATTGTTTGTGCAGTAAAAGGAATGGTCTACAAAGCCTACTACAACATTCTTGTTTGTACTCACTGCTACGGGGTGAGGAGGGTAAGAAGTTACTCTGTCACTGTGATGGAGTAACTAAAATTTAGGCATAAAAATGTATTTGGACAAGGACTGTGTATTCCGTTGAAGGCTAAATGTGACACATTAGAGAATGTAAGAATTTAGCTGTGGAAACATCTCCTGAGGCAATGATTTTTTTTTTTTTTTAATGATATTTAAGGAAGTAGCTTTTTAAGTTGTAAAAATCAGTACACAGACGTCATTATTTTTACATGCAGTGTGTGTGTGTGTAGGCATATTTAAAGATGTAAAGGAATATACATGCCGAGAAGATGGTGAAGGAAAAACCTCACACACTGACTCCTCAAATGAACAAATCTTCCCACTTAAGGGAATGTTATGGGAAGCAGCAGCTCCCTTAGGGATAGGCATGCGCAAGTTACCCCCTTCCTGAGTCATGGATTTTTCCTCAGCTTTGTGGCTCAGATGTGCAAGCTCCTTGCCCACCACGCTCCCAATTCCTTAAATAACAGCTGCGGTCAAGAAGGACAAGGGATAGATCACTGTCACTAGGAGGCCTTCTAAATCACACCAGGGTACGTGGGGTTTCTTGATGCTCAGTCTCAACTGTCTGGTAGAAGAAGATAATTTTAATCCTATTCTATTTATCGCTTCTCAGTAGTGTTTTGGCTTTTATACTGACTCACACCCTTTCTAATGAGTCACCAATGCTTTTGTTGTGAAATGGACTTAACAAATATCTTTATTCCAGTTAGATTTGTGATGTGTATGTTTCTACTCGGTCACATGAAATGAATTACATGCTGCTGTTGCTGAATTTACAACGATGTCTTTTGGCTTGGAACAATTAACCATAATGACCCTTGGTACCTGGGGTACCAATACACAGTGAATAAAGTAAAACTCTATTGCATATATCTTGAGGCTTATTTTAATACATTGCGCCTTTCCAATTGCAGTATCTGGTGATCTCTGTAGAAGCATTTTGTTACAAAATGCTCTGGCTCCCACTGAACCAAATTTAAAACTGGAGCAAATTCAGACCTGTATAATGGTTGGGAAAATAATGAGAGAGGGAAGATCAATTTGGCAGACGGGGACACAGACGTACAGAAAGTCTTTCGATGGAAGTAAAGGAGCTTTGAAATCCAAAGCTGGCTCAAAGACTTCTCAGCAGCATTAGGCAGAATTGAACTGTAGAAGAGGTGAGTGCTGCTTCTGAACACGAGCCCTTCCTCTGTCCTTGGGGTGGTGGCTGAACGTACATGCTCAAACCTCGCTGCCAGTGACAGAAGCAGTGTTTGTTTCTCAGAGCCTTAGCATAGGCACAATAGGCAGCAAGGCTGCAGTGGTTTCGCCATCTGAAGTAGTGGCTGCACTGACAGCAGCTTAATTTGCCGATGTCCAGGACCAGTTCTCCTGAAATGTCTCTAGATGAACATGTGCCCTTAAAGTTATGTTTCCAACCAACATGTCAGTAAGTGCTCCAGCATATAAATAATGACATATCAGTAGCTCAAGACATGAGCAGTGATTTTTTTTTTCTTTTTTTTCTGTGATATTTCTGGGATTCATAAGTTGATAGCTGTTTTGTTTGAGTTTTTCTTTCAGGTCAGAAGAAATTCATATGTCTGCTGATCACACACACACATGAAAAGGTTCTCCCAGTAATTCCTACCTTGGGTCTAATATCCTGTGGATGAACTACAGCTCTTGTTAGATGACCATCCTTTCCTGTGCTGGGGGAAAAACTGTACTTTGTTTCCAGATTGAAGTTCTCCAGCAGTGACTCATCCTCAGGTCTTAGAAAAGGCTCTTATGTTTAGGAAACTAATACTGTATATGGCTTCTTAAAAAAGTATTAGCTTTGGACATGAAGTTATGTATTATTGACAAACCTGAGGTTGATATAACTTAGTATATTGAAGTTGGATGCCATTATACTTTAAGAAATGGAATTGCTACTGTGGGAGCACTGTGCTACCACTTAAAGCCAAGAGCAAGTACTTACATCTTTCTTCACAGTCTATTATAAAAGGCTGTGGGGCATTTTATTGTGGACTGTCCTGTGAAAAACTGACTGGACTGGAAATTGCAGTATGACATTCACATAGAAGAAATTTATATCAGAATAGTGTTGTGAAGTTGTGCAATTATGGATTATATTATTTGCTTATGGAAGTGTGTAGGTACAAACATAGTTGTATGGGACATACTGTTATATTATGGGCTTAAGTCATATTGAAACCAATTGGAACTGAAACACATGGCTAAAAGTGGGCATAGACTTAGGGCTTGGATGGTTAAGGACTCTGTTGTCTAGGGATGGATTACAGAACTGGAGCTAGAAGAAGAAAGCATCCACAAGAGCATGTAAAAAGAAAGGATACCTGGAAAATCCTAAAAGAGTTCAACAGGTGATATAAGGGATTCAATACGAAGAAGACCAAGACTGTAGGAGGCATCTCAGCCATTTTGGGAGACTACACTGTATCCAGCATTTTTAGTTCCAATAGTACTGAAGTGAACGCAAAACCTGCTTCTGCAACTATTTTTAAGCCCCATGATCTTTCCAGTATTGACGTGGTATTGAGTTCGTCAGCCTCAAAGACTTTCACATCTGGAATAATTTTATTCATTTTTTTTTAATCATCTAAACAATATTTGATTACAATACTGTAAAACTGTACACTGCAAGAGAAGTCCTAAAGAAGGAATAAGCCTGAAGGTCCTTTAAATTTTTTCTTCTACTGGACTAAATGCTCCCACTTTTAAAGCTGGATAAATAGTATTCTGGATGTAGCTGTAACTTTTAAAAAATGTTCTTTTAATAGGCAGGAACTGCAGTCTTGGAAACACACGGTTCTTCTTATTCCCTCTTGCCCTGTTTTATATCTGGTGCAGACAAAGAAGGAAAAACAGTAATAGTGTCCAGTGGACAACAGGAAAAATACAACGTTGGAACATTTTAGCAGTGAAGCAACAAGCATCTGTTCTTCAGCACCAAGGCTTAGTTTACCTTCAGACATGTTCTGTTGTTGAGGTGGGAATCCCTCAGGGTGGCATTGCCCCCGGCTGTCGGCACCGTTCCTGTGCTTGTGAGTGAAGCTGAGGCAGCTGAGGATGTGTTCTGGTACCCAACTGTGCCACTGCTCAGTTCTGTACATTCAGTAATATCATGATTGATATACTGGACTGTGAATTGAAGGACCTGGTGGCACACATTAACTTCTGCCACGTTTGTCGTGATTTTTGTGGCTGCATTCAGAGGGAAATGGTGGCAGCTGAATCCCTGCAAGAATGAGGGCATGTCTCTGCAAGTAACTTTACCAAAGATGCAGCAGGATTGGAAATGTTTAGGTTGGTGTTCCAACATGGTGTTCCATGGTTGACTCTCCCACTCTGTTCTTTGGGGATTTTAAAGCCTGTCTCTAGCTCAAATATAATTTTTGGGGTTATTTTTTGTGCTGCGTATAATCCTGAAAAAAATATGGTTGATTTTTCAGAGTTAAGCATGGTAGTTTATCACAAGCTTTTTTCATGGCTCAAAAACATTTAGTGTTCTTGTAGCTTTTAGATTTTCTTCTGTTAATAAAAAAAACTCATCTGAGTTTGGAGCATACTGAAGAGGATGATGAAGGATAGTCCGGACCTCTGGAGGCAGCCAATTCAGGTAGAATCTCAGAGCGCCCTGTTGTCTATTTTTAAATGAGATGTCCACATCATTCAGCTGTGAAAGATTAGTATCCGAAAATGAGGCAACAGTTTACCCAAACAGCATTTGGTTACTGTTCCAGAGCTCAGGCTTGCATGAGCTTCATAAGTGCGATATATACCTGAGTAAGTAATTCCTTAGACCACTTTCTCCACAATTTCTCACAGTTAAGATTTGATATGTGAAATAAGAGTTCAATTGACCTGTTGTCTTTTCTACATAGAATTTTTTTTGGTGTGTGTTGTAAAAGTAGCACCTGAAACCCTAAGTCCTCATCTGTCAGTACTAGCATTGAAAATCATCCAGGGCCAGGGATGGTTCTCTGGTCCTGTGATTAAGTGGCCCAGCCTGGCTCACATGTAGGTGTCTAAACCTTTTCGCAGCATATGGTCATATCCAAACTGCCTACTGTGAAGAGTCTGTGGTCTGTGCTATTCCCTGAACTGTGTCTGGGCTTTATCTGGGACAGTGCTGGCTGTCATGGGCCAAAACTGTGTCAGTGAGAGCACTAACTACCAAACAGAAGTGTGGGTCCGTGCTTGACCCTGTGCCCTGGCCCAGTTGTATTTCCTGGGTATCTCAGCCACAAATGAAAACCTTTGTTTTTAAGAAGATAACGTGACAACAGCCTCAAAACTGAAGCTCTTCCCAAGGAAAAGAAAGTCAACGAAGAATGCAAGCCAGCCTGAGTAGTATCCCACAGCAGCCCCATGTGGGGCTTTTGCCATCGCATTTGCATTGCTTCTTTCCCAAGGGGTAAGTAGAGCACTCACATTTCCTAGAAATTATCTATTTAACGGAAGGATAAGGCAGATAAAATAACCTTGCCTTGAGATGTGGAGGTTTCAGATGTTGGCATTCACACCTTTTGTGGAAAGAGAAAGAGGGAAGATCACATAAAGGATTACTGCAGTCTCTGCTGAGTACTGTGTGGTGCCAATTCAGAGTTCATGAGTCTGTAGCTGGTGACTTGGCATGAAGGTGGCTGCTTGGCTTCCTCGTGAGGAGAGGTCATTAGTGAGAAGCAGGAAGAAGAAAATAGAACTGACAGAAAAATAGTTTCCAAATTGAAAGCATTTGCTTTTAATCAGAGATGCTAATAAACACTCTAAGTTTTGACATCCTGTATTTTGGTCAAATCTTTCTTTTTTTTCCCATTTTTTTCCATGAGCTGATGTCATTACTGGATCCACCATGCAGTTTCAGAACTATTGCTTTAGATTGCATCATAGTGTTAAAACTTTTCAGTTTTAACCCAGAATGTCTTTCTTAGAACAGTAAGCAGATGACCCATTTTAACCAAATCATGTCGATTTTAAGCAATGTAAACTGTAGAACCAAAAGCAAGCTGGATCAAGCTGTTTGTGACTACAGTGGGTACTTTTTTTGGAAACTGCAATTTTATGCTTGTATTTAGTGTGACTATTTCCAAAGGCTTAAGAATATGGGTGGGAAGAGTAGGGTATGGAAAAGTATTGATTAAAAAATGCTGTCTCTTCTTCTTGATTTGTATTTCCCGTTTTCCCCCCTTGTCACATCTCTGAAAATACATAAAATAAGTCCCTTCAGTCCATATTCTTGCATGTTATTGATGTATTTTCCAATTTGATTAGAATTTCGAATATATTATTAAAACACAAGGATAGCTTATAGTGGAAACTAAGAGCCAGCCAAACACTTGTGGGTAGTCTGGAATTGTCATGTTAAAAAAAATTTCACAAACAGCTAAAGACAATTCAACTGTTGCAATATTGTTTGCAAAATAGAAAGCAAACTGGGGATTATTATAGTATGAAATAATGAGACAATACACAACTGAATACATGCTTGGAGTGAGAAAAAAAGTAGCAATTGTAACTACAGATCCTTGGGCTTAATTTTGAAAACAAACGAATGCAGTGTATCTGAAGAAAAGACTGTTCTGCTGCATTCGTTCTTGCTAGTTTTTACACCCATCTAATGGTTGTGCTAATTTCGGAGAGTGGCAACAGAAGTTCTGTCATAGTGTCTCAGTGTTTTGAAGTCTAAACCCCTTTTGTTTTAGACTTTTCTTGAGTAGGGAAGCAAGTGGAGCACAACAACGTAATTTAGGAAGTTATCAAAGTGCTGTTCTAGATAGGGACAGTCTTGATACTGAGGCATAATACTTCCAGCCTAGGCTATCGAAGTACCTCACTGATAGAGATGCACAAACATTCTTTCAAATATACGGTGTTTCTATTATGTGGTGATTTTTTGGTGGTTGTTTTTTTGGGTTTTTTTGAAAATTTATTTTATGAGACTCCTGTCCAGGTTCCTCAGCTGGATATCAGACTGCTTGTATACTTATTTGTAAGAGGGTGCAATTATGCTCAGAGGGAAGGGATTGACTCAGGTACACGACTAACAATGTAGGTTTGCTATCAAGAAGGTGTAAAGTCTTATTTCCAAATGTTTTAAATGAAATAATCATAACCAGAATTCTCAGTAAATGACAGTAATGACTGTCAGAAAGGTGCAATAATTTCAGATTTGAGAAATTATTTATTATAGTCTCTTAATCTAAGAAGTAATAATGTTAACATTTGTGGATATTTAAAATATTTCTCTTCCTCATAATACTGATACATTCTTCTGTCTTAGTTCGTGTCCCATCTTAAATTAAAAGAAGTGAGGTTGACTGCCACTTTGCGTCAGAATAATTGGACTCCAGCTATTGATGGCAAAGAGAATTTGTAATATCTGAAACTACTCTGGGGCTAGCATTTTTATTTTTGCTGTATTTTCAGTAAGACCAAAAAAGGAAGCAGCAAAGACAGCCTTAGAAGCGAAGATAGTCGGGAGATCTGCGAGAGAGCATATTAGTATTACCATGCACCATTTCTTCTGTCCCTTGGCTGTGACAAGATTCAAGAAAATGCTCCATTATGAGCTTACATTCACCCATAATAAGGGCAGTATTTAAGTATGTTTAAAAGTTGTCCTGTGTATTGATGCTTTTTCTTAACCAAAACATTTCTGTCACATCAAGCACAGGTTGGACTCCTTTCACTGTAGGACAGTGTTTGTTGGGGGCCGGGGTGTTCTGAGGAGCATGAATAACAGCACAGAATTGTTCAGTATTGTTATTCACTTGTTTGTGTTTAGATTCATAAATCTTTTTTGTTTGTCTTTGCAAAAGAAAAAAAAATGGAAAAGCATGCCTGGTTTCCGTTCTTATCCCGGATTTATATGAATTTGCTGTATTAATCTAGCTCCATTTGCTCATGTTGGATCTCTACATAGAAGACTGTGTTTTTGGCTCTCCTTCGTCTTCTAAATGGGTGCCACTTACTGCAACAATGTGCCTAATGGAGTCTAATTCTGTGATCTGCAGTTTTGGGGTTTTATTATTATTAATGTGTGGTTTTGGATATTCTGGTTATTTGTTTTTATGAATTGTTACAGTTTGCTTTGTAAAATTGTAAATAAAGTTAATAATTAACCACGTTCTGCCAAGAATTCATGTGTTTCTTGGTTTTGGTTGAGTGACAAACTAAGCAGCCCATAAGTATATCCCTGAATTTTCTTTTAATGTCCCCAACCCTAGATGGGTGGAGTTGCCTCTCATGCATTGTGGTGGTATCATGCCATGTCTGTGAATATCCTTGTGCCACATCTTTTTGCATGAACTGGCAAAAATTTATTCCAGGTTTACAAAAATGATGCAATATTACAAAATATCTTTGAAGCAGTGGCACCTTTAACAACAGCGTGTACCCTGATATTTATTTAGTGTTTCTCATTAATTCTTAGCACATCCATGTGTGCATATCAACCTGGAATAAAAATTGTAGGCCTGGCTGTGATGCTGGAAATGCAAGTTAGTTAATTTGCCTTAAAGTCCATAGAAACAATATGGTCAGATGACATAATCCCAAATCTCATTGTTAAATCACTTACGTCTTGCAGAGGAATGTTCCTACCACATGTTAATTTTCAGTGGACAGTGTTTCTTTTTGTGTATGAAATAGCGCATTGTGTTGCAGAAAACAGTGCTATACAGTATCAGGCCAGAAATACAGATGGAAAAAAATTCTTATCAACATTCATGTTTTCCGCACTTGTTCTGGGCAACATTATCTTCTATTGGGTTAGCTATATAAAGATCCGATGTGACAAGATTTCACATAATCTCCTTCCTATTTCAGTACATCTTCACAATCTTAATGGTGTTATATATACCTTCTACCTTCTATGTTACTATTTTCCCTTCCTATATAGATTACTGCTTAGGGCATATCCACAAAGTAAATTTAGCTGTGTCCTAGCTCTGCTGACAGCCACAAGATTAAATGTCTGTGTTCTAACTGGTGGTGTTTTGATGCAGAAAGTATCAAAGATATTCTTGAATTCTTTGGAAGAGCATTCTGCCTGCACCCTGAGCACTTGATGTGGGAATTTCCATACCTGCTGCATCTGCTCGCTCATGTTTTAACTGCAGGTTTTAAAGGAACAATCCTTAAAGGTTTGGGATTAGCTGGCATTCATTGGAGATTCCTTTAAATCTTTATTAGTCAAAGATGATTGACTTGTAGAAAGCGTGAATCTGCCTGTTTATCAAAAAAAGTCATGTTGTTAAAATTTTTAACAGCCAACATGTCCATTTTATGGGTTTCATCTCAAAAAAGCAACCTGGAAACTTAATGTGATTTGAACATTTTGGACATAGTGCAGACTCTGCAAACAGTGAATATAAGAGGCCCCTAATGGTTTTGGAGTCACCTGGCTGAGCCTAGTCAGAAGAGTGATACCCTGGATGCATGACTGCACCTCTGAGCATGAACAGAGGTTGCTGAAGGCATGAGGATGTCCTGACATTAACTCTAGACCATTTGTCATGGATTTTACTTGACTCTCCTTGTGAAAGCCTGCTGCTGTAGAAGCACACCTTGGCCATCCACGGAGGGCAGTTAGGTATGGAGAAGTTGGAACACCTATACTCATTTGCCATCTTACGTGGAGTATTGGAAAGGTATTCAGAAATGGTCGACTGGGAGAACAAGGGTTTGGGATTGAATATTTACATCAGATACTACCAAAACCCCCCTTCTGTTAAGTTACTGTTCCCTGCATCCTTTTCCCCAAAAGACAAATCTTTCGTTTTATTGTTACCTTTGCTTTTACCTAGGAGAGAAATACCAAGAAATACTGAGGAGCCGTTCTGGAAAATTCTGACTCTTACTATGTTTCTTGGAGAATATTTCAAGTACACTCTTATTTTTCCTAGGCATATATTCTGTTGCTGACTGTTTTTTTTTTTTAATTTTTTGGTTTTTTTTTTTTTTGAATATGTGTTTTAACTGGCTTCAGAGATGCTTTATGTGACAATGCTACAAAAAATTTAATCCCATCCTCAAAACAAAGCCAGACAGTTTCCTGCACAAGGTGTGGGGGGACCCATATTTGACATTGCTCATTAGCAACAATGAGCCATTATTCTTGATCTTGCATGGTGCCTTATGGAGTTGTCTGCATCCTGAATAGAGATGCTTTGTGACAATGCTACAAAAAATTTAATCCCATCCTCAAAACAAAGCCAGACAGTTTCCTGCACAAGTGGGGGGACCCATATTTGACATTGCTCATTAGCAACAATGAGCCATTATTCTTGATCTTGTTGGGTGCCTTATGGAGTTGTCTGCATCCTGAATAACCACTGCAGTTACTTGTAGTCTGGAGATGCAAAAAATCCCTTTATAGTGCAAAGGTAAATTGACTCTTACTATGTTTCTTGGAGAATATTTCAAGTACACTCTTATTTTTCCTAGGCATATATTCTGTTGCTGACTGTTTTTTTTTTTTAATTTTTTGGTTTTTTTTTTTTTGAATATGTGTTTTAACTGGCTTCAGAGATGCTTTATGTGACAATGCTACAAAAAATTTAATCCCATCCTCAAAACAAAGCCAGACAGTTTCCTGCACAAGGTGTGGGGGGACCCATATTTGACATTGCTCATTAGCAACAATGAGCCATTATTCTTGATCTTGCATGGTGCCTTATGGAGTTGTCTGCATCCTGAATAACCACTGCAGTTACTTGTAGTCTGGAGATGCAAAAAATCCCTTTATAGTGCAAAGGTAAACTGGCCTACATTGCTGGGAAATTGCTTACAGTGTGAAATGCTATATTTGTGTCACCCAGGCTAAAGATTTGAGGCTTTTTATAAGGTTGCAATCATTTATGTGTCTTACTGATTTTATATGCCTTCTATGACTCTGTTGGCTTAAAATGTTTTGTAAAAAATCTGTTTGACCTTCAGATACTATATCTAGCTCACATTTGTGGATTTTGCTAGAAGACTAGAGAAGTATGGGGAAATTTTAATTGTATTTTTAAATTATATTGTATTTATATTTTTAATCCAGGTGTGTCGGACACTAACAAAGTAATATTGGAGAAAAGTGGTAACACTGCATACATTATAGCAGTGATGTGCTTCTTATGCAAACTACTAAGTAGATTGAACATCAATGTCCATTTTCAATCTTACTGCAAAAATATTATGGTCTGATGACTTGAGAAATGGAGACTTAAAGGTGATTGTGTCCAATATTGTAAATAGCTTGTATCAACAGGAAGCTTAAGAAGATGCTGGTTTTGTCCAGTGTGAAACAGATAGAGGTACACTTGTCATATTCCTAGGTATTACCTCTGGATATGTGCGGAGTTGGTGTGGATGCTGTTTTCTCATTCTTTGGGTGATAGCTCGTGAAGCTTTCAAAATTTGTGAAATGGAGACTGAACTATTTTTCTTTCATTATTCTTGTTGGGAGCATCCTTGCTTTTGGTGAGTGCAAGGCTTAGTCACTAATAGGACGGAATTATGTAAATATCCTGTCTCCCTTCCAGAGAAGATTTATAGAACACATTTTTCCCCAGCTGAAACTTCTAAGTGAATCTTAGCCCAGACAAAGTCAAGGCAAAGCTTCCATCCATTCTTGTGGAGCCGGGGTTTAATCCCAGTGGTTTGTTGGGTAACAGCAGAGAGGAATTAGACTAGATTAGACTAGACTAGACTAGACTATTTCATTTGGAAGGGACCCACAATGATCATCTAGTCCAACTGCCTGACCACTTAAGGGCTGACCAAGTTAAAGCATGTTTATTAAGGGCGTTGTCCAAATGCCTCTTAAACACTGCCAGGCTTGGGGCATCGACCACCTTTCTAGGAAGCCTGTTCCACTGTTTGACCACCCTCTCGGTAAAGAAATGCTTCCTAATGTCCACTCTAAACCTCCCCTGGTGCAGCTTTGAACTATTTCCCATGCACCTGTCACTGGATGCCAGGGAGAAGAGCTCAGCACCTCAACTGATGGGAACCTTGTCAGGGTTACTGCAGCTTGCACAGACGTTTCTCGCTATCTGCCTGGGAACCATGCAGGGTACCGTATGCACCATAATGTATACAGCAGAAGTGTGGTTCAAATGCAAAAACATTTTCTCAAGCTAAAATATGAGTATCACTGAATCTCAACTGAATAGTCTAGAAAAGTGAATGTTCATTTAACAAAATGTCAAAATTTTTTGACACTCGGACACTCAGAGCAAATCATTACTTGTTTTACTATCAATTTTTTAATCAACTAAAAAAAATAGTCAAAATCACAGAAGGAAATCAATGTGAGAATGGATGGATCCACTGAATGGATTATTATTCTAGAGATGTTTTTCTTGCTGCCTGATCACATGGACAGAATTATAATGCATTTGTTTTTGAAAATGAATACATTAACACCATTGGTATGTCTCTCTGCTTGCTCTTTCTATATCTGTACTCCAGGGTTTGGACTGCAGGGGAGACTTAAGGAAGTACCATTACAAGCATTTTGTAGATCTCAATCTCTAAACATTGGTTACAGTAAACGTCTGCTACTGTGGTTGAAGACCAAGGCTTGCAAATCTGTTTTTCTGTTTTTTCTTTACTTAAAATTACTAGATCTATAAAAATCTGCCCGGCCCTGGATTGGCTGCCTGGTTGCTGGTGTGGCCTTTTCTGTAAGAGAGGACTGGAACTGTATCAGTGGGTAACTTGTGCCTTTGCTGATAAGTAGCTTGACGACTCCTAATGAGTGGCTATTAGTAGGCAGATTGACTGATGTGAATAAAATGATACTGAAAGGTACAATAAAAGCACTTGAAATATGCAATAAAAGTAGTTAAGCAATGCGTGTTTGATACAACTGATGATGTTATTCATGTTAAAAATTCTTGCTAAGATAATTTTGGAAAGTGATAAATACATATATATATGGAAAAACAAAAAAAGGTGAAGCAAAACTCCACAGTAGAAGTTCCAGCTGTTACTTTTTGTTATGACATGCTTTTTGGCCAGATGGAGGTTTGTGATCTTACTGTTTATTAAGTAATACGTAGCTCCTCTTTTTTATGTGAAGTGTGACTATGTTTTTTAATACCGTGGGGTTTTAGCAGTCATCTTTGAGGTGGTGGTGGGTATAACGTGTGTATGTGCTGCATAAATACATATGGTCAATCAATTATGAGTGCAGAATCTTTTGTAGAGAGAAAGGAAACGTTAAGTAAAATAAAAGGTAAAATTGTGATTAACATGCCATGAACTTGTGTCCGTTACGCTGTCTATGCAAGGAAGTACGCTGCTTCAGAATAGTGTTGTACCCTGATAATATTTTCTATCTATAATTGCAAAAGCAAATGGAAATGCTGTGTTGCATAGAGCAATATTTCACACACCGTGTACCATAAAAGTGTGTGAACAATACAACACAATATTGTACAATGTAAATATAAACAATATAAAATGAGTCATATTAAGATAATAGGAGCAGAGCTCTAATAAAAGAGCAAACTTGTAAAATAGGCTGTACCTTGAGATTAAAACTGTATCCACAGTCAAAATGGGAATGGGAAACTTACACTATTTCATTGTGCAAGGCTTTATTTGACACTGAAGTTGTCACAGGAAGCTCAAGATATGTTTATAGGGTAGTTTATAGCTTGCACTGCTTTTAAAAACAGCAGGGAAGAAAAGAGTTAATGTCTTGAACAGTTATTTATGGCCTTTTTTTATTTGTTAGTTTCTCACATTCAGGAAACAAAGCTTTAAACAAAGAAAAGCTGTTTAAGAAACACTCTAGATCCTTGCCAGTAACAAGGGCCTTGCTATTGCTACTTAACAAATGAACTAATTCTAACATCAGAGCATTCTCCCTCTCTTCTCTGCTTCATTATCATCCTTGAACTTGACGAAGACTGATTCATCATTGCTACAGTAAGGTGTGTAGAGCAGCTACAGTCAGGTGCCATTGTGCAAGGGTTGCCCAAGTACCTAACCCCTGCTCTAGAGGGCTCCAGAGCAAACGAGCAGACAGCAGAGGGGTGCTGTGGTGGGTAACAGAAACCAAAATCACAGATCGATTTCCTTATTGACCTTGGTGCCCTGGAAGTGCTCGTTGATTGCCAGTTTCTCTGCTGATCCAGCATCGCAGCTCAGAGGCTCTCTTCCAGGAATCATGCATTTGCAATGCACAACCCACCTGGTTCCTTCCATCGTAGCCCTTTTCACAGGATTCGGCTAGCGCTGGTAGTGAGCTAACATCCCTCCTCTTCCCACACTCCTCTTATTTTCATCTGGCAGCCTGCACAGAAGCACCATGGGTTAGGTGTTGGGAAGGCTCTTACTAGCAACAGACCCAGGCCGCAGCTGTGAAGAATGAAAGAACTGCTTAGAAATCTCTCTGGGCATCATTTGGTAAGAAAGCAAATGCTGCTTTGCACTTACTGCCGGGCTTTATCCTGAAGGGTTCTTCTTCCCAACTTGTGCCAGTAAGGGTACTTCGTACCTTTTTTTCCTCACTGACCTTCCACACTGCAGTTAGATGCCTGCACATCTTTCACATAAGCTATTCTGCTTTCATTTGATGGTAGTCGGAGACCTCCCCCAGGATATCTAGCAGTATTCTGTGCGAGAGTAGTAGATTGAAAGTGTGGGCAAACTACTTCCGTGTCTGTAAGCGATCGCTCATCAGAGGGAGGATTCTGCAGTATCTGTTAAACTAGAGGGTTTTCTCCCGTTTCAGCTTAAAGAGCTTAAATATAATTTTGTTGAGAAAATTGTTCAACTCTTTCACAAGTAGTTTTTATTGATACAATTGTTTTTCTTTAAAGAAAGCACTCTCTGTGCCCTTATTTCCATATTAACCAGATCACAGAATGCTCTTTCTAGCTCTTGGATGCTGCAGAAACGCTGAAATTCTGACAGCAAATAGTCTGACTTGCAGTCATCTTTCCATTTAAAAAGGTGATAATATCTGAAAATTATTCCAAAGGTAAATCTCTCAAATTTCAGTGGAGTTTTTGCATTCTGATGTGGACTGTAGTTGTCTTATGGTGTGCTGTAACTTCAGCTCATTTGTTTCCACTCCTATTTTGAATGTTTCCCAAAATGAGCTTAATTAGAAGAGATCATGAAAATGCCGCTCTTGGATATATTTAAGCTATATAAATACATACTAATATATTGAAGAAACTTGCTAAATGTTCAGACCAATTCTAAGATACTGCCAGGACTAATGAAGGACTTACCATGATATCTTTTCAGTCCTACTTCCTGCTCTCCTAATACATTTAATTCTGCAAGCTGGAAATCTGTGACTTTGAGACCTTATCCTGTTTCTGAAGTCACGCGCAAATCTGTTGATTCTCATGGTATACTTCTTTGAAATAGTATCTTGTCCTGTCTAGGAGATCTGTTTGTTTTTCAAAAGACAGACATTCTGCACAAGGACAGTTTTACCCAGTATTCTGGCAAAGTAAAAAGCGTGTTTTGAAATGCATGGAAATAGTACGCATTAATATGAAGGAACCATTTAGATACACAGTTTTTAACATAGCCCAACTTCTTTTTTCTAAGCAAAGCCTGAATTCTTAGAGGAAGACTTTAGGTTACATCGTAATGACACCTTTGGTGCTTCATCGCATAGCAGCAGGTGAAGTGTCTGCCATCCAAATTCTAACAAGCACAATCACCTGTATTACTACTACTACTACTACTACTAC
>NW_008795194.1:9967246-9976121 GCF_000699145.1 Aptenodytes forsteri
TTGTTGTTGTTGTTATTATTATTATTATTATTATTATTATTATTATTATTATTGTGACAAGAAATTACTGTAGTGATCACACTGTGGAAAAATGCTGTGACAGTGTCTTTTTTGCACTTTTGCAGTGATGAAATGTATTTAGTTAAAAATATAGTACCCTAGCTGGGAAGTGACAGCATGACATTCTGGAGACTGTGCTCAGGTATTCTGAGGTCACATAATTTCATTTTGTGGATTGCTATCAAAATGGCCAAGCATCCTGAAAATACTGTATACTTGCATGTGTGGCTTCATGGTGGGATGTACTCTTCCAAAGTGGCAATGTGCCTTTTCTATATTCTGTTGATGTAGCTAGCAAACAGTGCCTTACTGTTTAGAAACCCGTGATATTGTAATTTCAAGTCAGCAGAGAGAATTTAATCTTTTGAAAGACTGGAAGTTTTTCTGAACCTTTAATGGATTTTTTTACAGAAGGAAGAAAACCATAGGCTGTGCCTGAAATGCGTTGCTGAAAAATTCTCTCTCTGGAAAACTTTTTCTTTGGATTAGGTATTTAGGATACCACCTTAGCTCACTGCTCTCCAGATACATCAACAGAAAAGCCCCCTGAGGCTCTGCACAGGAACTAAATTTTCGTTTCCATTTGCTCTCCTTCAGAGTGTCCTTGGGGCTTCAGAAACTTACAGGATGAGGGAAGAGATATGCATCTGATACAAAGCGATAATTCGCGTGACATTTAGGGAGATAGTTCTGCAAGACTCTAGCAGAGAAAATCTGCCCAAATTGGATCCATGCTATCTCATCATCCTTATTGAGTGGTATAGATCTAAGACAATATTTGGTTGACACATTTCAAATTTAAACTCATGTAAGCTATTAAAAAAAAAAATAAAAGAAATTGAATCTAAATCCACCAAAGGGAAAAGATTAAACTTCGTAGAAAATTAAGTATTTGTGTGCGTTAGAGCACATACAGAATGTCACACTATTTATTAAGTGCAGTGCATTTGGTTTCCATGATGTCTTATCCTAGCAACACATTTTCATGTTTTGTTATTTTCCGTTCTGCCTTCCTTTTGCTGCAGAAGGTACAGAATGCAGCGTGTCAGCTGAGATCTCTGGGTGATACTATTGTAGGAAGATTAGATAATTTTAATGACCAAATATGTAGCTAGGATGGTACCTTCCACTTTGATGTTTCGACTTCTTTAAAGTGAGAGTGCAACAATGTTACATATATTGAATCTTAAGATATTGCAATTTATCCCATAGAATAAATTTAATTCCAATTTATGTAGAGTATCGGTAGAATTTTCATATATATTGTAGTGAGTTTGGGATAAGGTTTCTCGTGATCCGATGTTGCCAGGCATCACTGACTTTTGGGAGACATAAGATTTGCACAGCTTCTGTGGAGGTGAACTTTGAAGGTGGAATTAGAGTTGTACGGTGGGAGGTATGAATTTGTCTAAGTGTTTGGTATTGTGTGCTGAAGTACATGAAATTAGATGGCAGTGCCCTTTCTGTTCTTAGTCATTCCAAGTAAGGATTGCAGAAATACATACTTCTTCAACAGACAAAAGAGAGGTCAAATACTCAGTGTTATATAGCCTGCATGACTAGTTGCTGGGACCTGAAGCCATGCTATGTAATTGGAGTCCTTTGTAGTCCCTTCCTTCTGCTTCCCCCCCCCGACTGCTGGTGGGTGATGAGTAGGCTCAAATGGGACCCTGCGTTCATGAGCTTAATCCAAAGCCTTTGGAAGTGTTTCTGGGTTTTTCCACTGATTTCAATGGCACTTGAACTGGGGCCTTTGTTGTTACCTGAAATTTGAATGCAAGCCCACTGCCTTGAGGGTAAAGTTTCATTTAAACTAATAATTTTAGTTACCTTATAGGACAGGGATCTACTCCGTTCAGCATGTTGAATCTGTATGTCATGCTTTTTCTGTATGAATAACTGCTACCACACTATGATTCATGGCCCATGCAATGCTTAGCATCGCAGTTTTGTCATTAAGCAGTGTGAACAAGACTGGAGAGGTTATAAAAGCAGCCTTCATAGACTGCAGCAAGATATTTGAAACCACCTATTTAGAGACTGTCAGCTTCCCCCCTCTGCTGGGGTCAGACCCCATTTCAGTTGAAGTTATGTGTGTGAATAAATGAGTTGTAATGGTTGCAAAGATTTGTATGTCTTTGAGATGCCTTGGAGCAGGCCGAGGATTTTTTGACACCAGAATCTCTCAATTTCTTGCTTTCTTACTCTTCAGCTGTAAATACTGGTGTAAGACATGTTGGGCCAGTGTAAGTGTTAGGGCAGTGTTGTGACTGAGGTTGGGTTTAACCCGCTGGAGTTCCCGCTCCCTCTGTTTTGAATGGAATTTGAGTTTTTCTATTTAACTTCATCAGGAAAAAGCAAATAAAATGAGCTTTTTAAATATCCACCCAGGCCTGATTGGTCTCGTTGCCCGTATGTTGTGGCACAGCAGTGATCTGTAGCAGCTTTGCATTTAGGATGTGGGTGTAACCAGTGAAGTTTTAGCTGAGGTCCTGATCATCCCATCTCACAAAAGGGGCTCTGGGCTTTGCTGTTAAAATCTGGGATCTCTCAGAACTCTGCCCAAATTTGAACATGTGCAGCAGCATCCCAAGTCAAAATTCCAACTCTGATGTTAGTATTAAGACTTTTTTCTTCTCTCTTGTCCTCAAAAGTAATATTGTAGTGCCTTAGAGGTGACAGTGTTTTATTTATAAAATAAAACCCGCTAAGTTTATTTGGTTTATAAAATGCTCTATAATGTATTCTGAGATTGCTGTGTGGATTATGCTATGCAGCAAAGAAGGTTTGTTGACAGTTTGATTAACCTGTACTACTAGATTTCTAGTTCCTTTATTTTCTGTAAATACATAATAACATACCAGTTAGTTTTAGCTCCAAGCAATACCATTAAATCAATATAGCTCAAAATTATAGAGTCAGACTGTATAATGGATGAGTAAGTTGGGAATTTTTCACTAGTTCATTTTTTAATAGGAATTTTTAAAAAAATGACCACATTCTTCTCATCCTTCATCAGTTTATATATGCACAGAAATAAATGCTGATTTGGATATAGGCTAGTATGAATAACATGAGAGTATGCCTATCCAGATTTCATCTAAGTATATTTTCACTTCCATCTATTTAATGAACAAAATGTGTGAGTTAAAAAGCTTTAAAATCTGGTATTTGAGCCAGTGTTTCAATACAAGTTTTTGGGGCAGAGATTTGACCTGGGGTGTCCTGCACATGTCACTGCTGGGAAGGCCCTGAGCGAAACTTATTTAGGCCATGGAGGATGAGGAACTCCTGGTAAGAGCTGCTAGGTGGGGGGTGATGGTCACGGCAAGATCACTGGGAGGGTGGGAGTAGGGACAGACCAGCCTAAGGCTGCAGTTTGATGGTAGGCTTTCTTTCTGCAGTGACTCCTGCTGTTCCCTTTTGCCTAGCACTCACTGCCGTGCCATCCCTGCCTCTCTATGCCAGGGAATTGATCTGGCTTGAAAACTTTGCTAAGTGTTTTGTAGCTAGATCGGTTCTTGATCCAGTTAGCAGCATGGCTCTACAGAGAGTGTGTCAATGCAGTAAAGGGAGAGGGTGAGCCGTAGGAGTGGCTGAGGTGGGAAGTCCATGGTGAACCATTGCTAACTACAAGTGCAAAACCACAAGCTACTGGTGAAATAGGGGATACGTTAACAGCAAGAGGAGGAAGAAGGGAAGGGAAGAGAAGTGGAAGCCTGCGCTGAATGCAAGACAGAAGTGAAAAGGGAGATTAGCATCTGGGCGAGGTAAATGGGATCATAGGCTCAGACTGTGAGGTTAATATACATGGTCAGTTGGTAAGTGGTTAGTAAAATACTTTGCTCCATCTTCCATCACATACTTGTCTGTGTTCTGTGTCTGGTTGGAATGGAAGTGTGCAAAACACAGTGTCATGGTTTAACTCTATCCCAACCGAAACCAGGACACACAGACACATCTATTGTATATGCGAAAGTATCCACAGGAGGTGCAAAGCCTTTTCACTTCACTTTCAGGAGGCTTTGTTTTACTCCTGGAATTAAGAAATAAGAACTAGAACACACAAGTAGTAGAGAAACTGGATGTTGGTTGCTGGGTTTGGCCTTCCATGGAGTCCACATGCATTGATCTGGTCTTTAACTTCCAACATGCAAAGATATTCTAAGGTAAATATTATCTATTTCTGAATATTGTTCCACTTTTCTTCTCTTTGAGACCACAGTCTTTTAAAAGACTATTTTGTTTTCTTATCTTATTTTTATTTATCTTTATTTTATTTCATTTTATTTACAAATATGTTTATCAGCATCAGTTGCAATCTCCAGCTCTGTATTCTCTTGAATTTTTATAGTACCTTATTGCTCTATGAAAGAACACGAGCTGTAATAGAGTATGTATTATTTAATATTCCATGTTTCTTACCAATCAAAGATGATTAATAAGAGTTGTTGAGGTAGACTAGTTAACTCCTGAAGCCCATTTAGCAGTTGCTTTGTAAGATTAGTATCATGTAGCGCAAGTGCTGATTTCTCCATCGCTTGCTGTACTGTCCTTTTGTTTCTCTGGAGATGCGTTTCAGTGGGTGTGGAGAGATCTGAATTCATGCACATGCACTTTGTATTGCATTCCTGCCTTAATTTAGAACCTCTTGCAGACCAGCTGCAGCCTTATTTAAAAAGAGGAGAGGGTGGGTGGTTAGCTATGGAGGTGTCCTGCAGAGTAGGAACAGTCAGTTACAGTTGTGAATGGAGGTACTTGTTATCTTGCCTTGAAACTGTGGGGTGTGTATCTTATTTTTTTCAAGTTCAAACACTCTTGGTTTTTGGAAAACTAAAGCTACCATTTCTGCAAAATTATAGTAAACAAGAAACCTGAAATGAGATAAAACAGATATGGATGCCAGTCACAAGATTTATTAGAATTTTACAACTGTCTATTAAATCGAATAGCTTGTTCAGTAGAAATAGAGATAGTTATTAAAATGGCAGATGTTAAGTACAGTGTTTGGCTACTGATTCTATTAGAACTGCCCTGCCAATATTTAATATGAAGAAACTATTTTGGTAATATGCTTACTACAAAGAAATGGAATTTGTAGGATGTATCAGTTGTGCACTTTTTTCATGAAAACGGTGGCAGAGGGTTTAATGAGGTTGTGCTGGGAACTTGCTCATGCTTTGAAAACAACCTTTTAGTCAAAACATGATAAGCATGTAAGGGCAGAACAGAGAGGTCACTATATTTGCCAGTTTGTTTCTAAACAAACTTTTCAGTTACAGTAAAGCTGAGCCTGGAGACCACAACTTCACCTGCTGCTTTTACCCTCTGAATTCTCTCACTGGCTACTAGCATTTTATGAAACCACCCTGATTTATTTAGAACTGTTTGTTGTTGCTTGTATCCATTTATTTATTTTTTTTACCTTCTCCGGTGTTACTTCCTGGTGTGTGACTAACCAGTTCAAATGAAATAGTGCAGAAATCCTTCTCCCAGCAAGAAGGAAATAGAGTTGCTTTTAGTACCAAATTTAAGATGTATTTCCACTGAGTTGGAGCTGGTTTTATTGAGCAGATCTTCAGGTGGTTTAAACTTCTTCATAGGTGCAGTCTCCTATAAGGATGGGGCACCTCTCCCTCCCTGGGCAGACCTGCTCTCTGCAGGGGCTGCTGGCTGACCCAGCCAGGGGCTGGAGCCCATTCCTGTCCTCCCCACTTGCGGAACTCTGCAGTTGTCAACCTCCTGCCACCCTGCAGTCTCAAACAGCCTGTTGTCACTAAAGACTGCCCTAGTGCCAAGCATATCTTCAGGCAAAGATCAAAATTACAGGCCTAAGTATTTCTGCAGCTAAGGCTGCAAGCTGGTAATTAAAAGTGATTTTCCTTTCTTAAGTAATGGGCTTACTTTGCACCTGTCCTCATCCTCAGGCTTGTGGCTTGGGAGAGGGTTCTTGTGAGAACAAGGGAAGGCGAAGGACTCAACTTCTGCAAATGCGATACATAGTTGGGATACATTTGAGGAAGCTGATTAGCTGTAGTATGAAGTGACAACTTGGTTAAAATTACAGGATTTCAGATACACTGTCAGGTTCCATACCGTGCTTTGGCTGTAAGCTGCAGCAGTGCCTTACCACTAACTTAAACCACTTAATTCACGTGCTTAAAAACAACGGTGTAACGTGTCTGACGTTTAGTATTTAAACCTGGTGCTTCAGAATTGGCGTTCTTGCAAGCATGGCATAACTAAAGGACTGTCTGTTGTATTTGAAGTAAGAAGATGCCACGAAGTGTAATTCTAAAGCTGAAACTTCCCATAAAAATTGATTGGCGTTTTGCTGTAGTCAGACTTGAAGGGCCAGATTGTGGCTACTGTGTAAAAGGAGGTGGGGGCAGAAGATTAATCCTTTCTGGATGCCCTACAAAGAGCCAGACACATTCAAACTGTAATTAGGCATTTTTGTTAAAACAAACTGGGATTTCGGTCAATAATAAACTCTAATCAGCTCCTTTGCCTAGGGTCTTACACCTTGTCTTCCATTTTCTCTGCTTTTCTCTTGACTCCCCCCAAACCCATTTTAAATTCTACTATCTTCCCTGTCATTCCTCTCTAGATAACTTCGTTTTAAATGATAACTTAGTCATTTGATCTATTTAATCTTAAATTAGGTCTTTTTAGCTACTCTTGTCAGGTTTTCTTTTTTCTTGGTGACTTATTGGTCCTTAATTAGAACCTCGTTTCATTTTTAAGGGCTGGTGAATAGACAGGTGCTTTTTGGTAGGATTCTGTGATTTTTTTGCTAATACTTTAAGAAAAGACCTAGAACAATATTTGCATTCATATAATAATTTCCATCCTAATTCCTAGGCTGCAAGCCTATTGCTTTGCTGAATTACAGCCACCTCAGAGGACTGTAACAGCCAAGGACAAGGAGGCAGGAATCTGTTTTTTTTTCCAAAAAGCCCCAAGCTATCTTCTTTGTCCAAGGCAGGCACACAGGGTATGGATATTTAAGGTCTCATCTGAAGATGCAAATGAACAGACTGCCATGAGTTACAGGTAATTAAAACCACATATTGAGATAATTGGCCAATTCAATTCTTGCTTTATTGCAATCTATTTTCTAATCTGAGGGGTATGTTTTTAGGGTGTTAAATTGTCTATACGCTCACCAATGCACAGAAGAGGTAGCTGCATGTAGCCTGCGTGTGCCAGCAGAAAAGAAATGTGTTTGCAAGCATGAATGATTGGCATGCCGTCATTTTTAGGGTGCATGTGTGAAGCTGTGTATGGACAAATGGGGAACATGTGAAAATCTGCTCTGAGATATTTTGTTCCTCATGAAATACAGAGCAGAGCTGAGCCCGCAGAGTGAGTCTTTGGTCACTTGGAAATATCCAGGAGAGGATTCTTTATACCGAAATTGTAATACCAAGTTGTCTCTCTTATGCCCAAGCAAGTGAGTAGTTTTCAGTGGCTGGTAGTAATAAGTGTGATTATCTGCTTGAGAGGTGGGATGGTAACAACGACCTTTTCCAACAGTGAGGCTGTATAAAGCAGTTCCTATAACATGCATGTTTCTGTGTCTGTTGTAGTTTTAAACTAGGGTTTCTCATGGTACTTGAGAACATTCTCAAAGGTAGTGTGGGATGGTCTGGTTTTGATTTTCATCTCTGAAAAATTTGGCCACTTTTTTCTAGATGTCTCTTTAAGTCTGTGGTGGTGACTTTCCCATCCTTCTGCACCGTACAGATGTCATGGGCTGTGAACACCTCTTGCTGGGGAAGGGCTTTCGGAGCAGCAGCTCCAGCCCAAGCCTCCCCCTCCAACCCAGGTGTGGGACCAGTGCTTGGCCACACACTGTTCCCTCTGTAACGGCAGCTGCCCCAGCTGCATTCAAGGTGGAGGTAGCAAGCTGCGCTTGGCATTTTCCAACATGGTCAACAACTGCTGCCAGGATGAGTCCTTAGCAGCCATCTATTGCACTCCTATTTTTGAAGCTCCTCCTGTTATTTCATTCACTACAGATGACGTGGTCCAAATGCTGCTCTGTGCTTCATTTGTATTTACCTCGTGAATTAAGTCTCTTTTGCTTTGTCTGAATTTCTTTAATGAATGGCTGCTTTTAAGAAAGCTGGACCTTAGGTCTGAGAGGAATTAACCCAGAAGCAAGAATAGTAGCAATAATTGATACCACTGTTAATGGCTTAGCCTGATGTGGGTAGCACTTCTGTACTCCCTCTTCCAGGGCTGAGGAAATGAAGGTGAAGTGAGTTAGAACAGTATGATTTCAGTCTTGTGAATAATGAAAGATAATGTGATAGCCACACACAAAGGATTAGTTTTTGCTTGGTAAGTTTAATTAATAACTTGCAGGAAGTCAATTTCTGCCTTCAGTCAAACGGATGAAGGACAGAAGATCAATTTTCCATCCGCATTTAGTTTCTGGCAGGTTTAAGACTGCAGGGGTCCTTTTTTCCCTCGCTACATTTGGAGGCATCTTCTTCTAAATGTGTGTTTGAGCCATGGCGGGGCAACAGGTGGAACTGATACTGTCAAATCTTATCTCTATTCATTAATCTCAAATACTATTATGCCAAAGTGTCTGTATTAAAGCAATTATCATAACCTGTCTTTCTAAATCAGCATGCCATGGCTAATGTTTTGGCCTCCTTCCCTCTGATGCTGTCATGCTCTGGTGCATCCTACACTTTTGCCTTGTAAGACTTCATCCCAGAAGAAAATGCTTGAGGGCATTTTGTTTTCTTTTTATTCCTCCCCCCCCCCCCCGGAAATGTTTTATTTTTTTTAACGGGGT
>NW_008795194.1:9976407-10014308 GCF_000699145.1 Aptenodytes forsteri
ATTTTTTTTTCTTTTTACTCCCCCCCCCCCCCCCCCAGTAGGATTAATTCTATTTAACTGGGTTAATTGGTGTTAGCTAGGAAATAAATCTCTCCTGGCAAAAGGGTTGAATTGCAAACTGAAGTGACCTGTATTACCTAGAGATCTTAACCCTCAGATAACACGATGCAAGAAACTTTGTGTGTTGTTGTAACAGGTCTCCTTAACAAGGAGGGATTTTCTGTGCCCAGTAAGTTAGCCTAAGCTGTAGAAAACCTCAGATTGAGTTTCTGTTGTAGACAGCTCTGACGCAGAGTCCCTGTGTGCAGAATGGGAATGAGGGTACTGCTCTGGCCCTCGGCAGCGTTGCCAGGTGTTTGTGGTAATGGTGTGACTTGTCCACCTCGGTAAGAGAGGAAGATCTCGGTATAGGAGGATCTTGGATAGGAAATGGGTCAGTTGCTCACTGAATGCATGCGAATATCTTATCTTTATCATGAAGCTTAATATTCCTCCTAACTCTTCACAAATCTCAGCTTTGATGTCTCTTTATACTGTAAGGAGAAATTGCTGCTCTCTTTAGGATTCCTTTTCTTATTTTCGGGCTGAACCTGAGTTACTAGTTTACTCTTTAGCATTTCCTACAGAGATAACTGATAATATTTAATATTGGCATATTATCTGACATAATGAAAGCTCTGGGAGTTGCATTCTAATGCTTAAAAGTATTATTACTAGTAAAGCCTTCTTCAGGTTTGAGCTCCATTTTCCCACCTTGGTGCTTTCACAAAAGAGCAAAGGTCATAACGTGATTTCTTTTCAGAAGAGGCTGTTCTCTACAAATAAGATGAGTGAGACTGGCGCTATTTTAGTTAATTTTAAGCTTGCCATAAGAATCCTCTGCCTTGTGTTTAGGAAATATATTGCAATTCCTGATTGCCTCATCTTTGTGACCTTGGGTTTGTGTGTAATGTTACTTCATTAAGTTAATGAAACTTAACTCCTTCAGCAAAATTTAAGTGTAAGTTTAAGTTACAGAGACTAGTGCCTTGAAGCTACCACCCTATAGCTAGTTTGGTTCTCTCTGATGACTGTAAAGCATATTCAGTACCTTTTGTGAATAAATCAAGAAATCAATCAATAAATAAAGGGTAGATTCTAGGCTGAATTTAATTTTTGTTTATGGTAAAAACCTACAGGATGCATTTGTAATTCAGAGATGGTAAAACTACTCTCTTCTCATACTCTTCCCATTGCTTTTTATACTGTTTTACAACTTCTTAATTTAGTTAACAGCTTTGCTGTTTGTGCAGTCAAGCAAACAAATGACTCTAGTGTGTGATTACAAAGAGTGTAACAGATTCTTGAGTTTGAACATAACAAAAATCTGGTAACCTGTAGAGTATCTCCTGCAAAGTATTGTTTTGTCCATTTAACCTTGCCCAGTTCCCATAGCATTGTTACCCGTGTGTGCCTTTGTAGTGCTGTCTGTTGTAGAGAAATGCTGGTGTCCTTGCTTCACTGGTGGACATAGCCTTATGAACAAATCAAGAGAGAAACCTCTGGAGGTCTGTGGACATGGCAGCATGTCATTTGTGGGTGTTTGACCCCTGTCGCTGAATGCAGAACCAGAGCTATCTACCTTCATGTGCAACTGGGTCATGCATGAGACAAAGTTGCCTTTACATGTGACCTAAAAAGAAATGCAGAAATCCTATATACTGACTACTTGGGTTTTATCTCACCCCACAGATAGTGTTCTTTATTGATCAAATAGTAAATAGTGTTTGTTATTGGTTAAACAAAAGAGTGTATCTGAAATTCCAGCTCCTCTGTAGAGCTGGTTTCCGCAGTCATGGGGATACAAAGATGCCTCACTCCTACTAGATCCACATCTTAGATCCCTTCTTGAGTTGTCTGCAGCTCTTACTTCCAAGAGGTGTTTGGTCTTGCTCTCTGAAGGCGTACAATAGAAGTAGCAGGTGGTGATCCTCCATACCTTTTGCATTTGCCTTCCTCCTCTCTCCACAGTTGGCACTGCAGGTTTGCACTGCCTTGATAGTTTCGGAGTTCTGGTCTGTGGCTTGATGAATTTGCAATCCACCCTAGTGTACGGGAGTAAAACACTGTGTAATGGGCTATACAGACAGGGTAGGCATGCTAAAACAAAGAGGGCAGAGAATAGGCTTGCAGAGCAGTTCACCTCCTTTTATTATCTTCTGTACATTGCATAGTGATGAATTAGCTAGCTATGCAATTCTAGTTTTCTGCCTCCAGAATATCTTACTTGAAACATAAGATTAGACCTTGAATTCACTTGTCTTAAAATAAGTTAACTACAAAGTTTTAGAATTCCATAGATATTTCACTTTTTATGCAGAACAGGAGGAGAAGGCTTGAGAACATACAGTCTTTTTCCAGATGCATACAGTGCTGTTAGTGTGTATACAGCATTTCAGTGCCTGCAGCTCAATGGTGCTGTCCTTACTAATGTTTTATTTGAAAAGTCAATCCATTCTCTTCTCACCTGAGAGTAAATATTAAACCAGGAGAAATATGTGAAGTCTTAATGCCATTTGGATAGTACTCCTCAGAAATGGCATGGTCCTGGTAATTCCCGGCAACACTGACTGTGCTAATGTGGGTTCAGTCTCTGGCAGTCTGAGTGTCACTGGAGAAAATGGAAATACTCCAAGCCAAATCTGTGTGTGTAGTTAATAATAAGGGTGATACGGCTGTTTCACCAGGCAGCGACTCTGAAATAGTTCCCTTTCCTTTCCTGTAAATAGGAGACTGTAATAATAACTTGGGTCTGTAATCTTTTTTTTTTTTTTCCCCTAACATCAACGGGGAGCCGTTGCATACGCTGTTACATACCATTTTTGTTGGTACAAATGCTACCAAAGGATGGATGTTCAATGACTCTACCCAAATCATTCAGAAATGAACAGGGGGTTTCCTTATAGCACGCTATGTAGGAGTTAGGAAAAACTGTAAGTCCATTATTTACCAATAGGCATTGAAGCCATTGCCAATTACATGCAGATTCACAGTTACAGACTTTCTAAAAGGATAATACAATTCTGTAATGGTTCCAAATAAAACTCTCAGGGATTATTCTGTAAAAGGTCCTTAGCCCAATGAGGTGTGAAAATTCCTTCAGTTTGTTACCTTAATTAGTCATTAAGTACATGATACATTTTTTTTTCTTGATTTTTTTTTTCCCCCCCTATGGAAAATGTACACAGCTTCTACTTAAAAATAACTTCATAATGACAAAATGCCCTGCATCTTAGGAACTCTAAGCAGATCAAAACAGTTAGGCAGAATGAGCTCTTGGATTTCTCTTGCTGTACCTTACCAAAGCTACCATTTCTTTCTGAGGGTGGCATCCTCATTGAATGTAGCGCATAAACGGGAATCACATATTTAATAAAAAGATTACGTTCCTGGAAAGGTACGTGCATAGAAGGTCTTCAGAAACATGTTCTGAATTCTTGCCTGAGCCATAGACTTCCTTCAGGAGCAGGGCTTGTTTTGTTTGTGGTATTTTTTTTCCATTTGCTAGCTCAGTATAATATTGCAAGTAGAAATTCCACTAATGACTACTCTTCTCAGATACTGTGGTGGTAAAGATTTGGTAACTAGTTCATTGGTAAAGTGTTTATGATACTTTCTGAAGTTAGTAGAGGAGTGCTCTAAGAGATATTTATTCAGGATCACAGTGCAGTAGGAAACTTCTGGAAATTTTAAATTGAAGCTTTGCCTGTCAGAGTGGGAAGATTCTTGTCCATACTTCGTAGGTGCTCATATATTCACATCCAGATGTTCTAAGTGAAGGCAAAGTGATTGAAGTAAGATGTGGGCAATGTCAACTGCGTATTTCTTTGTGAAGTTGTTAGGATCTGTATCATGATGTGTGTTATTGTCATAAACCTTTCCAGTTAGCAGAAATCAAAAGCCTGAAAAAGCACAGTTTCTGAATCATGTAATCCAAGTGGTTGGATTGGGTGGAACCAAGATGATTCAGTTGTTGCTTTGCCTCTTCTGTGGGTGCAGTAAGATAGTTTCAGTTACTCAAAATCAGACACCAGTCACAAACATTTAAGTATTTCTACTTACTGCCCTTAGAAAGCTGTCTGTACTAGTCCAGAAAAAGTCTGTAAATTGATGGCAGCTATGTTCTCTGCTTGGTAGCACAAGAGGAATCCCAGATCAGCACTTTGTAGCAGAAACACCTGACAGAAGCATGGTCATCTCCACTGTTGAAAGGACTTTTGTGGTTCAGGTACATACCCATGTGCGCTCAGAAGAGACACTTCTTGCGGTGTCAATGGGACACTCAAACCAGACTGATAAAGATTGAAAGCTCCTTAGGGGTTCTTTGAGAGGACATTGATTGATGTTGTGTATTACTTCTTCCATAAAAAGTAGTGAGGTGACAACGTTTCCTTCTCCTCCTCATTTCATTAGTTTTAGGAGCCATAGCTGGTAGCAAATCTGAAGGCAAATGGGAAGAGCAAACCTGGCAGTGATTTTTTTTATAAAGTAAAGTTGATTTCTGTGGAGAATTGGTTATATTGTATTTTTTCACCTTTTTTATGAACCTGATTAATTATGTTCCACAGTTTAAGTCATATTTTCCCTGTTTCATCTTTTCTTTCTTTTCAAAAATAAAAAGACTGTATTTTTGTCTCCTTACACCTACACTTCAAATACATTTTGGCAGGATGTATGAATTCGAAATGTGAAGCGAAGTTTTCTGAACTGTGTGGCTAACTAATAGCAATGCAACTTGGTTACCTAACAAGAAAAAGACATCAGAAGATTATTGTTGAAGGGTCTACTGAAAGAATAGCATCATCCTAAATCTCAGCAATGTCTGCCTGAATTCAGTTTACCACATGGCTGTTCTGTGCGGTATCTTGGATTATTTTAGCTCAAGAGATTGGGGGAAAATGTTCGAGTTTTTGTTTTTCCTCTCCTGTTTGTTTTCTTTTTGTACTTGACACCACATTAGGTTTAATTTTATGAATGGCTTGGAAAGGCAGGCCTCATTGATTTACTGTAGTGATTGAGCTCGTAAAGCATTAGGCCCTTCTGGAAATCTTCCCTGATGGTGGGGTGTCTGTAGCACTTCCCCAGCACGGTTAGCTGGTGCTCTGCCTCCACGGGGAGGCTTACTGTGGCTGGGGGCTCCGTTTGCATTTTGCTGGTGAGATGCTGCTTTGATTCATGCCCTCCAAGGCATGGCAGGGGACCAGGCTGCAGCGTTGGCAGCTTGCTCTGTTGGTTCTGCCCTCCAAATGGTGCTGTGCCGCTTCTCTGCTTTCTCCTGAAATGCCCGAAACACAGTTGAAGGAATTAGTATGATCATAATTATGTAGGCTCACGTCTTGGTATTTCTCTCAGCTGAGAAGACTCATCGGCTGCTCTTTCAGGACCAGTTTTAAGGTGATTATTAATACAATACGGGATTTTTTCCTGTGTTAAGAGGCCATGCTATTTTGAGGTGAGGCAGTTTCATCCCAACTGTAAGTTTCTTAAGGGAAGAGCACTTGTCTGAGGGATGACAAACTATACCACCACTGCCTCCTCACCTCCATGTCTTCAGCGCAAGTTCTTGGGAAGCCCAGCACAGGGTTGGAGTCGCAGGCTGTCCTTCTTCCCACTTCATCTGAGATGTGGCAGGGAGAAGAAGTGTGGCAGGGCTCCTCCCTCCTGCCACAGAAAGCAAGCATATTCCCAAGTTTGTGGAAATCCAGTACCTTTCCATCTTAGGTGCATGCTAGGAGAAAAAGACACTCTGTAAACTTAATTACATTTATTTTTTAGATTCTTCCTTACCAGTGTAAGCTTGGTGCTTTCCTCCTAAAAGTGATAGTGATTTATCTGTCCCTTAGTGAGTCGCGTTGTGTTCCCCACCCCAGAGGGAGGAGAGACAAGTTCTAATCTTGTATCTTTAATCTACCAGTCTAGGAATGTATCTCCATTTGTTCCTTAAATACAAACAAATAGTTATTTATGCATTTCTCTAAAGCTGGTAGCTTAAGCTCTTTCCATCCACTGGCTAAGATAAAACCTGTAGTGCACTTGTGATAAGCTGTGATGAACAGTCTGAGGTGTAAGCCCCTTCAAAATACGAACTTCAAATATTAAATATTTCATCCTGTGTTTACCATGAAAAACTTACTTGCAGAAGCTCAGGTTGAGGCATTTCTAATAGCTCTTCATGTCAGCACTAACATATGCATACATGCTAAATATAGAATGCAAATTACCTGTTCTGTGCTGCAATCATTTTTCTAGGTATTGTATTCATAGAGCTTCATTTATTGTAGTTTCTAGGCAATCAAGTGCAGCAAAATAAGAGCAAGGATTTGGAGGAAAAGTGGCTTTCAATGCTACTTTTTGACGCATTTATATTTTAGCGTTATTTTATGTCTGCATCAAATTAGATGCAAACTCACCCTTTTTATTTTGGTGTGTTTGCATTTCTGGTTCTTGTTGGATCTTATTAAAAGGGAACGGCTGGTTAACAGCAGAGCAGGTTTTAATGTATGACTCAAATGAAGTGTGTGAGCCCAGAGAAGCCAGTTGCTTCTAAGAAATGCAAATCCCATGTAAAATGGGAAGGAATAGAAATGCACCATTGGAAATGTGTTATTTTAAAATTAAAATGTGATTAGAGACAGTGTGAAATTGTGTTAACGATGACAGCTGTAGGTATGTTCTAAGGGACACCGTCACTGCAGCTCGGAGGGCTGCATGTTTTAAACTGCCGTGATCCTTGCTGAGGGCTCATTGCTGCGCATGGCTGTGGCTTTTGGAGCCAAGTGACAAAGCAGTGAGACTTCCAATACTTACTCATCCTGCTTCGTTTCCTGCATAAGCCAATCTTCCTTCATAGGCCAGTTTGGCTTACTGTGGTTCCAGACTTGGAGGCTAGAATTTCTTACGAACGTCCTTAGGCTGAGCATCCACTGTAGCAAGTGGACAGGTAGTGTTCCTGAGGTGTAAGGCTTAAGGAAGGTTGCCCTTTTCTGAGTCCTGAGCTGCTTTTCTCTGACCCCGCAGTATCCGAGCCCTGTGCTTTTAGTAAATTGGAAGAAATCGCACTGGAATCAGTGTGGCTGGATTAGCCACATTTGGGACATTTGGGACTGTCCCCATTTGGGACAAAAGATATGCACAGCAAGGTAAGCAAAAGTGAGCTCATGAATAAGTAAAGACAAATACCCATTTATATCGAGGGTTTGAGCTGCCTACCTGGTTTGCTTGCTTTTGTTTTTCATATAGAGATGAAAAATGTTGCAGTCTGGAATAAGCCAGCTACTTGATTCATAATGGTGTCACACAGTCATAAGTTTGATTCTGCATATGATAGACTAAATGCATTTTACTGTGCAAGTTTCTGATGAAAACATGCACTTCTCTCGTGTTTAATGTCCTTGAAGTAACCTCTATGCTTGAAGGATGAAGTTAGTTTATACTCATTTTTTCTTTCTGATGTGAATAAAGTAGAATCTAACTAATATTAGTGGTTCCTTACTGCTATAATCATGAACTTGTTTTTTGCACAATCTCATAAAATAAACACATACTTGTTTGCAAGAGGTAAACAACAAGGTTCATTTCTTAGTCCGCAATAAAGACGTCATCTTAAAGATTCGTAATGGGATTTTGTATACTTTTTCATTTTGCATAATTATCCAAGCCTTATAATTAACCTTTTCATTTAGTTAAATCACTTAAGTAGGAATATTGTTGCAATGGTCTAAAATGTCTTTATTATATATAAGAATTAAACATCAAAGTTATGAAATGTTTTTAAAGAACAGAGGCCTAATTTGTTTTTCTTCTTACTATTTTCTTTTCCTCTGACATAAATTGTTTTTTTGGTTGTAGGCTGAAAATGTTTGTACTTAACAGCAACAAAAATGGAAAACTGCAAAAATTGTGTGCCTTTGTTTCTGACTCCTTTTTCCACTTTAGCAATTTAGAATGGCAGCGGGTATTTTACTGAATGGAAAAAGTGTTTTGAAAGAGATAATGACTTAATTCCACACTAAGATTCACACGTTGTTTCTAATGCTAAGAATTATGGTTTTGATTTTTTGTGATGAATAGATTTGTTTATGGAAAGTAACCAAAGCTTAATCGGATGACAGCATTTGTCCAAAGCCCAGTTGTTGCCTCTGGACGAGGATTCTTTTTAGATAAAACTTTTGTTACCCACTGTGGTTGTTTCTCTTAAGTTTCCTTTTCTTGTGTGCTTCGAATACTGTGTTTATGGAAGAACCATTGAAAAAAATCAGCTAGTCCCTGTGACTATCCACTGTACTAGAAGCGGGTGAAAGACAGATAGATGGAGGTTACTGGGGAGCCCCAGTACGCAGCGCTCTGGTTCTTCTGTACAGCTCCAACAGAGCATGAGCCTTGCTTGTAAATGATGTTAAACCCCACTATCTTTAAAACAGGCAAAAAAGCTCTTGCATGGCCACTGAATTGCTGGAAGAGTACAGTGTAAGGTAATTTGCTATAAAGATCTCTTGAAATAATTTCAGCATATTCACTGTTGGCTGCTCTTCCTAAAACAATCCTATTACCATGATGCAAATTTGATGTGTGGACAAGACTCAAATTAGGTTCAGGATTGAATTTTTGCCTCTTTCACTGCATGGTTTAGATGCTCAGACTGTGCTTTATCAATCAAGGTTTTATGAAAGTGAAAATTACTTATTCATTGTTTTCTTTAAGGGTGTTAATTTTTACTACCTGACCAATCCTCAGCTTGCCACATCACCCCTTAATATTAATTTCCTTTTTGGATGGATCCAGGCAAGTCACCATTTTAGACTCACAAATAGCTCTGTATTAACTTCTTTAATAAATCTACTGCATTGTCTTCTGTGTAATATAGTGGTATTGATCACTAACAAGATTAAGTAGATCTTTATGTTTTCAGGCACTTTCAAAAATTATTTGCACAAGTTAAGGGGATTTAAACTGTAGTACAGTTTATCATCTAAAATGGCAAAAAATCATTCAGACTTAAGGATGTAACATCACTGGTTGTGTTTTATGAGATTCTTTTAATCAGTGTCTGTGCCGGTGACTTCCTGTGGGTCAGCAGTGATTTTCTATCATGACAGGTTTTAGCTCTTTTTAAAAAAAAAAAAAAAAAAAATTGTTGCCAATCTGCATTATCTGTCTTGCTTTAAAAAAGCAGTGATTCATATTATCCACTCCTAAGATATCTCTTAGGATTTGCTGTGACAATAGGAGAAGTTCAGCTGAGAGAGTCCTACAGACAAAAACTGCTGAAGCTTGCTACTTCAATCATTATTCCAAGTGCAATTTACAGACTTAAGCCTATTATTAGCTTGCATACAAAAAAAATTAAATATATAATTTGACAACTAACTCCTACAAATTACCCATTATCCCTTTCTTTAAAAACTGTGAGCACTTCTGTATTTGGGCCAGTTTCCATGCTTGCTCTTAGTCACTGTCATGGGGCTCTGTGTTAATTTGACTGGAGCTGGCAGATGCAGGGTGTGCTGCTTAACGTGCTAGCCAGAACCCAATCGGAGGTCGGTTTGCAAAGAAATAATAAAGGATTTGTTTTCAGAGAAGCAGGCTTTGGGTTCGAGTGTTTTCCTTTCTTCACATTCATTCACTGGCCAGCTGCACAAGTGTCTCTCCAATTTTAGGGCTGTTTGGATATCCAGGTTTAAGCCTGAGTCTGCGAGCTAAAATGCCTGACTGTGATTTGAAAACCCACTAAAAACAGGAATAAATTTTTTCTTTGTTTTTCCTTTCTTAAATACAGCCTATTCTGTCAGTAGTTCGTGTGTGGTATGGAGCGGCTGTGTTTTCAGAAAGTGCCTATCTGACAGAATTGAATGGAGCCTGAGGACAAAGTGAGTTACTTTTCTCTGTCCAAGGAAAGTGAAGGAATACTTTCAAGTGTTTTTTTTCTTTTGTTTTCCTACATAATGATATAAAGGCTTTCTGTTACAACCCATGGATTGAATTCAGGGCTTCTCAAGAACGTCTGGCTCTGGCCTTTCACGTTTTTGAGCACAAATCCAAAAAGGAAAGGAGAAGGGACTGAGGGATACGTCCTCCTGCAAGTCACTCCAAACCCAAGAGCTGGATGCTCAGAATTCAGCAGGCTGATGTGAGAGACTCCAGGTCGCGAGGCTATGCCGTTTCATGCAGGGACAGGTTGTGGTGAAAGGGATCGTGACTCAGTGGTACTGCTAAAGGGCTAGGTCTCTTTCCATGTAAAGCTCTCCTAGGAGAGGCACTTTTGGGGTCATGGCAGTTCTCTCTCAGCACAGGCTGGCTGGCTGTGTCTGATATGCTGGATGACAGAGTGAGGTTGAGATCCGGGAGCTACATCACTTGTCCGCATGGGGAGCCTGAGGTAGGGACCACTGGATGAGCTTCATGGTCACACGGCAGACCAGCTGAAAAACAAATGTTAAAAATGCAGTGAACAGTGGAGTGAATCGGGGAAGCATGAAAAGGTTCAATTGGAGGGCAGAAAGTTAGATGCCTGTGTTTTGGAGGAAGGAAAGATGTAAACCAAGCTCACTGTACTGGAAGTAGCTGTCTGGTGCGTGATTGAAGTGGCCAGAGGTGAGAAAAGAGTGGACAGAGGTCAAGGGGATGGTAAGCCTTTAGCAAAGGTTGAAAGATATAAAATGTCATGGTAGCACTTCCTCGCTTGAAAGAAGAAGATTGAGTCCAGAGGTTCACACTGGGTGTTTCTGGATCACCGAAAACATCGAGCGGGTTTTGAGTGTATAATGTGTGCTGATGCCAACCTGCTTTAAGAGGGGTTTTCTGTGTTCCTTACTTAGGCAACGTTGCCATTTATTTAAAGTGAAGTGCTGACTGTAATGGCTGAGAAAGCCATCAAAAATTTGGCCCTAACAGGGCAAATAATTGCATAAGGAACAAGCCTGTAATCATTCTAAATAAGAACTGGAACATTTGAACTTGAAAACACAGATTGCTGTATGCAAAATCTCTCCTTGCTTGATGATCATTGACATTACCACTGGTTTATAAAGACTGCAACATTTCTCACTGATAATTTTTTGTGCCCTTCTGTGCTGCAGAAGTAATGGATAGAATCAAGTAACGCAAAGGGCAAGAATTGACCAGCAAAAGCCCCTTTTCAACATGTATTCCTAATGGAAAATAATGGTTTCCAGAACCAGTCTTGGATGATTTCTAGAGATCTGCTTCAGACTTTCTGTGGATTTAACCAAATTAAGAAAAAATTTCATTCCAGGTGTCACCATCAAGATTGTAGAGGGAGAATCATATTGAGTTTAATCAAGTGAATGAACTAGGCTTTTATTACTTCCCTGATTAAAAGGCTCTGAGCTTGTGATTTTGGTTTTGGCCTTTTTTTAGCAGGAAAGGTAAAGTAGAGTGGAAGGAAAACTGAAATATGAAAGCATGGCTGATGCAGATATTCTAGTGTCCATCCCAGGCTTTGCCAAGCAGCAGGTGCATGCTCGCTTTCTGTAGCAGGTGTCATAGTGAGACATTGCCTTTGGAAATAGCAAAATAAGTTAGATGTAGACTTGCAAAACTTTTGAATGTATTTAGTTGGAAAGCAGTAATGAGGTGAGAAAGGATAAACAGTAGTGCAGAGACTGCAGAGGTATTGCCTCTCTGTACTGAATAATTAGAGTGCCATAGTGAGAAGAAGTTGGTTGGTCTGTTGTGGAGTACTTAACATCTAGTGCAGCATGCTGGTTCTTTCCCATGCGGTGCCCAGCGTGTTGTTCTTAGTTCTGGCCTTTGTGTGGGGAAGTAGAATCTGTTGAAGCATTTTTGTAAAAAGGATCTGTTAAAGTGGTTCAGAATTACAGTGAAATTTTTATAATCCATTTACACTTGATTTATAACTTTATTAAGCAAAAAGTAACCCAACACATCATGTCCTCAAGAGCTTTGTCATCAAAGCCCAAATAAAACTGTTAAATTTAAAGCACTTGAGAGTTTTTTTTCCCCAGTTACATTAGTTACTGGCCTTAATAGAAAAAGCAAAATCTGAAATCAAGACATTCAGGCATTTTGTTGAGGAGGAATCATACTCTATTTTATGTTGCAAAATGAACTGGTGACAGATTATACTGTATTCGGGGAGGAACTGGGATTAGAATATGGCTTTAGATTGAGTCAGTGGAGTCTTGGGTCATCTTGTAATGGCTGTCGTCAACTATAGCACTTTTGTCCCATTTTAATTGTACTGAAAAACAGATTGTGGATAAAAGGCTAGAATCTTTCAGTTTGACCTCCTTTTTTGATCTTCAACAGATTCATAGAAAAACTGAAAGCAAAACTATAAATTAAGAGTGAACCTTGATAATGAGATCTGGTTAATTACTTTCATTTGCGTGTGTTCAGTGGTGAGGTGAAATTTACTTAAACACTGAATTCTTCCCTTACATGGAGGTCTTTCATTTTATCTTTCATACCCAGTGCCACAGCATGGATCATGGGTTGACAGTTTTAATAGTTTGTAAAGAAATTATTACAATTTTTGGTATTATCCTAATTCGTGTTCACTTGCTTTTAAAGGCTCAGTTCACAAGTAAGCAAAGCAGAGTCACACTCTCTAGGTATTTTTGTTATTACCTTGTTTTGTTTAATGCAAAGAAGCTCCAGCATATCTGACTTTCACAGTGTGTGTGTGAAAATCTTTTTTTAATGTACTGTTTACACTGGGTACAAGTTAGAAAATGTGTTTTGGACATTTCCAAACTAGAGGTATTCTTTCCACATGAATTGAAGAGTGGTGTACCTTATTCACAAAACCCCGTGCCGTTAAAGGTTCACGTTCAATATTGTTCACTCATATGACTTACATGTCATCAATTGTTTTGCAGCCTCAAGGCCATTTTATACATGGTTGGACAGTTGAGCATTTAAAATGATTTTGGGAAGGGCCAAGAGCTAGGAGTCATTGAATTTCTTACTATTGTGTTTGAAATGTTATAAGCAGCAGTTGTGTTCCGTGCATCTGAGAAATGTGGGTAGGTCAGCTAATCCAGCCACGGGCTGATGGGCGGTTTTGCAGTTCATCTGTGACAGGACCTCATTAGCAGTACGTAGTTCAGCCGTTGGTTAAGCCTGGTGGCAAATGTGCCATCTGCTTGCATACAGACTTGCATCCTGCCAGACCTTTGTTCGAAGGCATCCCTTAGATCTGTCTGAGCATCCAAGTCCTGAGAACACGCTCACAGAGGTGACAGTTGTGATCAGCGGGAGCATCACACAGGAATGACTGAGGTGTGTATAACCTCAACAAAAAGGCAGCAAAAACTGCATTCAGATGACGTTGTGAGTTCTGTGAAGTTATTCCAAGAAAACATATATACTAAACATAGTGGAAATAACACTCAGGTGAAGTCAGCGAAAAGAGGCTTCAGTTATAGCAAGTAAAGTGAGTGGTAGAGATTATGGCTATAAACTCTTACGCGTGGGGGCTAAGACTAGTTGTAAATGAATGAGTAGTATGGAGAAATTTCCACAAGAGCAGATTATTGTATAGTGGTTTCCTGAACCTTCACTACAGTGTTTATAAGTCCCTGTTGTCAGGGATAGGATACTGAACCAAATAGCTGACTGGTCTAATCTGATATTCCACATCTATTTAAAAAAAAGAAAAAAGGGCTGAGCAGAAAGATACTGCAGCGTAAATTGTGATAGCAGAAAATGCTTTTAATGAAAAAGTTATTTAGGGCTCATACCGGAAGAACATGGAATGAAGCATTTTTATTGCAGATAAGAAAATGCATAAAGCAAAAAAAAAGCATTGTTTAACTGTGTGGAAGATTGAAGTTGAGCAATTTGAGATTTTAACGAGTTGGGAGTACAAATACACTGATATTTCAGCTTAGAAATATTTTGCTGCTTTCCTTTTTTGGCTGAGATGCTGTAGCGTATGTGAATTCTAAAAATACTGCTCTTGAGTCCCCTTGTCAAAAGAGATTTCTTTTCCTTTAAAACTGCATGTAACAAAACAGTATTTTCAATATCCAAAACTACATTCATGTGTAGCTATGCACATTAAGCTATGCAATTGAACTTATGTAAAAACCCACAAAAAATAGGTTTGCAGAGTGAAATCTGTATGCAAGGCACTGCTTAGCTCTGGACACCTGCTTTGCTGGTTAGTAAGGGCTTCTACCCTGCGAGGTGACGTTGCACTCTGAGCGGTGGTTATCTGCGTAACACTAGGGACAGAAAGAGGAATGAAGTTGGCAAATTTAGAACTAGTGATATTTTAGGGTGTTTTTTTTGTTTTACTTGCGGTTATTCCATGTGCGGAAACTTTGAAAACTTCCGTGGTGTTGGTGTTGGTGGTGGTTTGGGGTGTGTATGTGGAAGGCTGGTTGTCCCCCACCCTCCCATTTGGTGCAGAACTGCGACCCTGTATGTAAATCCTTGATTTTCCTGACCAGTGACTGACGTGCTGTGCACACTGGAGAGATCAGCGACATGTTGTGGGTTTACAGGATTGAGTTTTTATGCCAGTGAGTTCTGATCAGAGAGAGAATATTTCCATCCAGTTATTCTCCAACAATGAATTTCTTACAAAAATATCACAGACATGATTTTGTCCTTACCTGTGTATGTGTAATGAAAATCTACCTGTATATATGAAAAGAAAAGATGTATTTATAAGGAAAAAATCCCTCTCTGCTCATGGAAGGTTTTCAGGTGAGAGACTGTAACCCTGCTTTTTTGTTTCAGGTCCAGTTATTTCTTTCTCTTCCTTTTAAAATTGAGTAATGTGCATTGTGGCTCCTAATTCTGTACAACAATACAGGTCCTGTTTCAATCCTGTTCAGAACAATAAGATACCCAATTTTCTGCTAAATGGCTTGACAGACTGTTTAGTTCTCCATGAGCTCCGAGCGAGCGTGAGATCTTCCAACGTGGTATTTGTCTGTCAGCTGCAATTTTATAGATACTCTTTACCGCTGTAAGTATATAAGGACATTAGATGGCAAAGAGAAAGTGTTTGTTGTATTGTCTTTTGGAAAGAAAAGCAATTCAATGTTTACAAAACTCACATGTCAATGAGACAGTTATTAATGTTTTATTTTTGCTATGAGAGACTTGAAATTGTTTCAGTTCCAGAATAGAAGAATTACATAATAAAATCCTGACACTAAATTAGGAAAGGATTATGCTGAAGAGAAAGCCCCATTCATTACTCAGAAATCCTATCATAGACAGAGGGAGAGGATCTTTACTGTTGGCTGAATGGACTGGAGATTTTGTGCATGATGTATTGCACCGTTGTATGATAGATGCTCATTGTTTAATGACTTTTATACTTCGGCAAAATTCGTGCAGCTTACTTTGCTAACAAAGACTAATTATTAGAGTTAATATGCCATCAGCAATGCACATTATAGGCTTACTGGATTTGAGAGCTTCTTTAACATTCTTAACAAAACCAAGGCCTTTTATCGAAATAGGTATATTTTCCTTTTTTCCACCTTCAAATTAATAAGCAAAAGAATCTCAAAATGCATCAGAAAGAGGGAAATTGGCAAACTCATCCTTTGAAAAGAAATCAGATTGTTTACCACTTGTACAGATACTGTCTAGCGCTGTGCCTGACGATCATAATTGGTCTTTCAAACAATATATACAAATTAATTGACATTTATATCTGGCATTCATCTAAGATGTAAATATGGCCTATGATTATAATTCAAATTAGTCTGAAATTTAATATCTGGTTATAATCAGAATTGCTAAAGATGTCTGGCTAATTTAATTGACAGAATTGTTATAGCATCTCTAATTTTATGTTGAAGTCTGAGGTAATGACTGCTGAGTCACCTCTGCTTTGGGAGGCTTTTAAAATAAAAATGAGGGATACATAGGACTGGGTTGAAAACCTGTAGAAGAAAAGAGTTTATATCAGTTTTTCTCTCTCCTTTGGTAGGTTGCTGGAGAGGAATGAATGAAATCTGGAGGTGTACAGCAATATACCAGCCCTATCATTCTCTAGTAAAGATCAGCATGAAAAAAGCAAATGGCTCATTTATTGGACTGAATCACTCTTACTTATTTACAGGACCAAAATAGTTTCCTTCATATAAAAAGCCTTCAGCAAGTTCTCCTCGGATAGGAGGATTTATTTATGAAGTCTCTCTGGGATAATGTAGGATGATTCACTGTTTCTGCTACTTGCCAAAAATGACTCCAGCAGATTAGTAGAATTTAAGCTGTTGAAGTATTGGGTAACTTGTAAAAGTAAGCCAGGGACCTAACTCTGCCTAAAGTGTCAAGGGACAATTAAACATCTGCCTGAAGTAGAGGGCATGCTGGTGGTGGGGCATGCTTGCTGGCTGCTGACATCCCTGTGTTGCCACAGCCAGTCCCAGCTACTTGGTCCGGGAGTGACTTTCGGGTGCGGAAATGAGGACACTGACATTCCCCGGCCTTCTGGCTGATGGAAAAGCTTAAAAATTTTCTTAAGTTGGACAGACTAGAGCCGAACATCAGTTTATGAGCTAAAATTATCTTGATTACTTGACCGTGGAGATCAGTGTCCTGACTTTGACTTCACCCCGTGTCTCCAGCTGAAGACAAATGCGTGATTGTGTGTGGAAGACGAGATGCCAAACTGACTGCTTAATTCAGTACGTCCTGACAGACAGACCCTGTTCATAATTTGGGGGAGGGGAGGAGTGGGGGGAAGCTGGAGAAGCAATAGGAAGAGGGAAGCTGTCGGTGGTCACACAGCTGAGTGGCTCTGGAGGATGTGGGGCACCGCAGTCTGTGCCTGATGGGTGGCTGAGGTGCGCAGACCAGGATGGTGCTCAGGAGGCAGGCATCTATCTGACTAAAGCCAGGGGTATTACTGCTTTCAGTTCTCTGAACATACCATATTTTTCCCCCTTGAAAAGTAAAGATTCAGTGCAGAGGTAATGATTGCCCGGATTTACTTGATCTGTGCTCTGTGCAAAAGAAAGACGTGTGTGTCATGATCTGTCTGGGTTCCATTTTCAGAAGGTTTCTAATTTCTAATAGACTACCTGGGTTTAGGTTTTTATGTGCTGTTGTCAAAATTCAGATGGTCTCTATCAACATAATGGTTGTCTAACAAACTATCTATCCTGCTGCTCTCGGATTTTCAGTAAGCTTTTCAAGTGTCTGAGAAGATCAAGCTCTTCCTCCTAGAACAGAAATTATCTTGCCTCTCTCTAGTCAGGCTTTTTTTTTTTTCCTAATTTGGCAAATGTCAGCAGATGGTGCCAAATGTGAGAAGACTCATCCACTCCCTTGTCACAGATGAAGTTTTTTTGCAAACAGGAGGATGTATCCAGGCTACCCTGCAACAGTGGTTTGGATCACCTGCGGCCATGTCAGAGGGGATGATCACAGCGTTTGTGGGCAGACCATCCTACCTTCATGGTTTTGTAGGTACCATAGAGGGGCATGATGCCATCTATTATTTGAATATCGTTTTAAAATGGGAAGAGTGGATTAATATTCCCTAGGGGACAGCAGGGTGGTCTGCTGATGTCTCCATCTGCTCTTGTCCCTCCGTGGAGTGACTGAGAGAGGAACTTTGAGAAGAACCTCGTAGCATTTGGGAGCAGTGTTTGCACAGAGGTATCCGTCATTGCTCTGACATCAGATATCTAATAATAACTTCCTAGCAAGTCATCCACTCCCTTCTGCTTCACCCACTCTTAGTCACTATACCAGTTTCTGTAGGCTACAAGTAGTAGGCTATTTATTAAAAGCGGCAGCTAGTGAAAAATGGTTTTCTTAATCAAGTTTCTCCTGCCAAGAATGTAAAATCAGTGAGACCAATTTTAGGTGCCTTGAATCCTGTCCAAGTCAGATTACTCAGCAACTCGTGTTACCTCAGCTGCTTCCATACCTTCCGTTCACATTCCAGTTGTGGACGGCTGGAGCGCTATTTGAAAATTTGTGGTTATTAAAAATGCTGCCTTAAAATTCTTTGTAAGGGAATAAAAGTATTTGGCTAGTGTCCTTCCTGCATGCCATCCAAATCTAGCACTGCATTGCACGATACAGAGTCTTCATTTACTCTGAAGGAGAGGATCAAGGTTATCTGAGAATAAATCTCCCGCTTCTGTATCTTTCTCACCTAAGCGTTACCCATGGGGTCATGCCTGGAAATGCCAAGGGGAAGCATGAGACTGTTGAAACTCTGCCTGTCGGCAAAGGGGTTTGTATTTTCTCTGACCTTGTTGGCTTAACATGCCAGTAGCTATGCTTACGCCAGTTTTCTAGGTAAGCTCTCTTGTCCTCAAGTCCTTGCAGGAATGTGACATTTCACTTCTTTTTTTATAATCAATCACTGATTGACAAGCTCTTTGCATGTGGGAGCTATTCTGACGGCAGGGGAGCAGCAAAGCCAAGCACCCACTCCCTCCCGCACAGGCAGAGACCCGTCCTGCTTGCCGGAGGGGACGGAGAACTGGGAATGCTCCATAGGGTTGCCTTGAATGGGATGCAGAAGTTTGGGTTTGTGGCAAAAAATACCTTTCTTACTTTGTTCAATTTATAGGTCAATATCCTGCAAACAAAAAAGAAAAAGAATTCTATAGATTGGAAGTTTCCCAATGGAAGATTATTTCTGAATAAAAAAGCTTATGCTAGCATAACTCATTGCTCAGAAGTTACGACAATTTTTGATACCACATGACAATTTAGAGTGGAGGCTGTCTAATGGTACAGGTGAGTGCACTGGAGCCTCCACCACATTGTCATTTTACTGCATCTTAGCTACACAGGTTTGTCAGTGTGCTAATTTACAGAAATGTTCCTCTTTAATTTTTGTGCCATCTTTTTTCTGTATTCAATTTTCTATTTTCAGCATCAATTCATGTTTTTATGGTGCATAATTTGGGAGATGGAGCGCAAATTAAAAAATTTAAATTTTGGAGTTTTTCCTCCAAGTTGAGTTATGTCCTGTGTTTCTTCTGGGCCAACTTCTTAGTTCCCCATGTTTTAAAACTGAAGAGTAAACTTGCCGTTCTCATGAGGGTCATCGTTTTATTAGTCTTTCTGGGGGTAAATAACATTTTAAAAATAATTGTATTATCAAACTATTCTTATTTCTGGAATATTCCTCTTTTTGTCAGGGCATTTTGTACCTCAGTACCCAGTTTTACTTTTGCTTTTTTCTTTCAGCTTCCCATTTTTTGTTCATTCCTACTATCTATTGCTAAAGTATTTCTGCCCACAAATTAAAAGTAAGAAGTATCATTAAGTAGTCTTAGGAAGATCCCGTTTCTGAGTTTTCACATAGTCTTATACTACTAGAAAAATACAGATACTCGGCTGAAGTTGGTGAAGAGGATGGTTGGAATTCACGGTTTGGAATAGCTTTTTTGCCACCTGCCTTCTTTCAGCCACCTTTTGTACCTCCGAGATTCAGGGCTGCTCTTTGGTACAGAACGGGTGTGTTTGACTGCTGAGCTGGCTGGTTAAGGGAACTCGGTTTTAAAAAACTGTCTGCATTGAAACAGCTGGAAAACAACTTTCCCAGTCCAGCTTCAAGAAAGAGTAACAGATCTGTTTGACAACATTGATATTTGACTACCAGTTGCCATTCATCATTAGAATTAAAGCAAAAAAAGGTGCAGGGAAGCACTGGGATGCAAACGGGACTTGGTCAAGTGTCCATGCTCCGAGAGAGGGTCTCTGTAAGCTCAAAAGGGTAGCGTGCTTGTGTTTGTGTGAGCATGCTTTGATAAAGGACCATGATGGAGAATCTGGGTCTTCTGTTGTGAGAGCCTGGAGGGTACTGAGCTGGTTTATATTTTATTTATTTAATTGCTTTTGTGAAAGGGCTGGTGTATTTTTATATTGTGTGGTATTGTAGAACTACATTAAAAATAGTTTATGGGAGGAGTAAAATATCATATAGCAGTAATTTTGTCTTTCTGTGTTGAACAGTCTGTCTTCTGGGGATGTTAAAAGTTGTTGATGGTGTTCGGTTTTTTACCTTAATATATCACCTGGAGTTTTAAGTATCTTATGAGATCTGCTATATGCTTTCTGCCTGAGAAGGAGTTTGCTGCTCCCTTCCTCCTTTGCAACTGCACTGCTTTGCAGCTGGTCAGCCTCAGCAGTACTTGCTGGTGAATGAGATAGCCATACAAACTGATAAGACGTGAGGCAGGCACCTAAGACCACTGTCTTTTTGGCCCAGGATCAGTCGGTGAAGCTGTATTTTTACATTCTTTTAGGTTTTCTGAATTTTGGCTTCTGTCCGTGAAATGAAGAAGGTGGGGCTGTATTAGGAAGAGCGTGCCCATGGCATCCTGGGCTGCGTTAGGAAGAGTGTCACAAGCAGGTCGAGGGAGTGGGGAGTGCTGGCTCCAGCGCTGGGCTCCCCAGTACAAAAAGGACATGGGCATGCATGAAGGACCATGAAGATGGTAAAGTAATTTGGAGCATCTGTCATATAAGGTGCTAAGAGAGCTGGGGCTCAGGGGGATCTTATCAGTATGTTTAAATACCTGATGTGGGGGAGTAGAAAAGCCAGGCTCTTCTCAGGGTATCCAGCGACAGGACAAGAGGCAAGGGGCACGAACTGAAATACAGGAAATTCTGCTGAAACACAATAACCAAGGCTGAGGTGTTTCCATCCTTGGAGCTATTCAAAACCCAACTGGTCATAATCCTGAGCAGCCTGCTCTAGGTGACACTGCTTTAGGTGGGGCTTTGGACTAGATGCTCTCCAGAGGTCCCTGTTGACCTCAACTACTTTGTTATTCTGTGAATTGATAAGAAGAGCTGATGTGGAGGGTACTAGACACTAGTACATGTGAATGTAGCATTCACTTAGATCTTGTCTAAGCAAACGGTTGCAAGGATATTAGTAAGTCAGTTGGCAGCTTAGGTTGATACAGCCTATTTGGATGGACACACCTAAAATACTTAGAGGGATGTCCGTACAGTTTGATAAAGTCAAGGTAAGTAGGTGTAGGGAAAATTCTTTTCTGTGTTTCAGAATGTGAATTGTCTTTCACTGCCCAAAATTAGGAAGATGCTCCACCCATAGAAATATTTTTTAATATATAACCATTATGGGGTTTTGTACTTAAACAAATGGGTTGAATGAAGACCAAATAGGCCTTTCTAACCCCTTTGGTTGCCCACACATTACCACACAGGCTAATGCTATCTATTAAGAACTTGGGGGAAAAAATCGTGGTCCAGGACTGTATAAACTGAGATCGGTTTTCAGTCCTTTTGAGATGCAGACTCCTTGTTGCTGTTTTCAGTTTGTAGGAACAGCTATATTGGATCAGACAAGCCCAGTATGTTCCTGGCCATTAACAGATAGTATTAGGAAGGGGTAAGCACAGGGCAGCTCTTTCCCTGATGAATCCCCTGAACCTCCCACAGTTGGCCAGCTGGAGACTTTCCGAGTTACACTGTTAGCTTGGTCCTCTTGTTCAATAGTCAGCGATGAACTTATTTCCCCTGAATTTTTTCCATAAAACCATTTATACTTTTGGCCTCTGCAGCATAGAGTTTCACAATGTAATGATTTTGTTTGTGTGGAAAAGTCCTTCCTTTTGTTTTAGTTTTGTGTGGTTTTTTTTTTTAAACCTGCTGAATGATAATTTCTTTGAGTCCCCACAAGCTTTCTGTGTTTACAAGAGAGGGAATAATAATTCTAGAAGTTAGATCAAATATGAAACCGCTAGAGAAAATATTCCCAATCAGACGGACCTTTGGCTTTATCCGGTATGAAGGTCATTTGTTCCTGTAAACGATGAGGTGAAATTGCTGTAAAGTCCTGTAAGTGGTTCTTAAGGAAAGTGATGCTTCAGACAACTGGGCAGGTCCAGTCTTTGTGTTGACTTCCTAACCCTCTGAGAGTTCTTTCATGTTCATTTGGTTTTTGCCTTTAACTGATCTTCAGCATTCAAATGAAGTAGCTCAGTCGGCAACAGTATCTAGGAATATGGAAAAATCAGCACTAGCCAGGAGAGCTGTATGTTTTGAGAATCTCGTGTATCTGAGGTATCCAAGCTTCGTTTGAACAATAGAAAATTAAAATGTTCCCGTTTTTCTGATACTGTTTATCTCTTTAGCTTTCTACAGTGACTTTCAGATGTGAAGAGGTGGAGTGAGAAATTAATGCAGTTACAGAATATCTCAAAGGTTAAAAAATCAGGATATGTACTCTTAGCTATTTCTGTTCTGACTTCCGAATGACTGAATAAAATAAGAACAAGAAATTAGGAAATGGCATTTAAGAGCAGATTCATCTGAAAAGGGGAGTTGAAAATTTTACAGTTTGCTTTCTCTTCTCTGGGATGTATTTTAGCAGAGAATATGCATTCCCCCTCCCCATGCTTTTAACAGTAATTTTATTACTGTACTTTCTACAGTGGTCTTACAGATTTAAGAGAAAATTGCTGTTGTATGAAAACTGCTGAGATCTTCTAAGTGTCACGCTCAGAACATGCACCAGATACCAGGTGGAGTTCAGCAGCAATGACAGCAGGAAGGGAATTCCTCTGGGTCCTACTGCAACCTGTTTTCAAACAGATGATTTTGTCTCTTATTAAAAAATACCCAGGCTTATTTGGAGAAGGATATTTTGGTGGTAAGGGTTTGAAAAAGTTGAAAATCCATTCACTATCTTGACAAACAAAGAAACTTCATGTTTGATAGAATATCTCTGTTATACCAAAAGAATCTAAGTTTATGGTTATCTGATCGTAAGCAAATATAACTGTCCTAGTTTTTGGTTTTGACTTGGGGATGGAAAAACTGATGAAAGTCTGGGAGAGGAAACATAAGTCTCCTTTTCCTGCCTCTTATCATCCTCCCACCCCCAGCCCCCCAAATATGATTTTGTCAGGATTAACTGAGTCTATTGGTTTGTAGTAGTACTTGCATTTACCTTGCCATAGAATGGTAGGAGAAAGAAATAAACAGTATTTGAACTGTATCTGATGTCTTTTCAACTTCGATTATACTTTGTAATTTTATTCAGCTAGCCAGTTTTTTAATGAAGACTACATGTGAAATTATTTACAGCTGTGATACAGATGGATGTTTAAAATAGCATTCTCCTATGTTGAAAGATTTGAGTTGGTGCTGGATTTCACATGGCTCAGCTGTTGCAATGTACACATTTTTAGTGATGTGTACATTGTAATAGGTGCATTTTCCCTGTGGCCACTGGATCTTATTTTTTTTATTTAACACTGCTGCTGCTTTCTCCTAAAGAATAACCAATGTTTATGCTGCAATTTTTTCTTATATAATTAATTGTAGACTTTTTTATTGACTCCAGAGAGTCTAAATGGCACAACAGAAGACTGACAGGAAAAGCATGCTTCATAAGGTGGTTGCCAGAGATGGAATTACACTATTATTTTTAGGATAAAATAGTGTAAGAAAAGTTTGATCACGTCAATGTATGAACAAGCGGGAGAACCTTTTTTGTGAGATAGCTTTGGTTACCACTTCCATATAGTACAGAAATACGGTATCTAGAAAATGAACGGTTATGTTTTCAAGATTGTTTTGAAGCATGGGATTAAGCAGCAAGATTAATTCTGCATAGGATCAGTTCACAAGGTTAACATGAGCCAACTGGGTTTTCTAAACCAGTTTATTTATCCATAACGTGCAATTGTAGGCTTGTGTATTTTCACAGACCCTTTACATTTAGAGTTTTAACTTCTATTTGCACTGCTTTTCCATACAGCTTGCCACCAAGACTTTAAAATGTGTCACAAGAAAGATTTGGACTAAATATAGCATGTCGTCTTCATTTGAGAATGAAGGCACAGGAACATAAATGTGTAAATGATTTCTGTGATGTGGAGCTGGAGGATTACTGAATGGCTGCTCTCTCCCACTCCTCTCTCCCTTCCTGAGCTGTCTTGCTGCCTCTTCAGCTTGTGCGCTGTGAGTCACGCTGATGTCATTCCCCGCGTTGGCAAAGCAAAACTCGGCAGATCCGTGACTCTTTCTATTTCGGGATTTACAGATTTGGGTTTTGGTTGCATTGTAAACATCCGAATATAGGCGTAACAGTTTTACTGTCCATCCCTCCCCCCTCCATGACTTCATACATCATGCATGTGATCGCTTTCCCACTCAGTAACACCTGAACGATACCATTTTTTCAAAGTTTTATCGCTTTGTCTTACTACCCTTAATAACACTTTTCATTAGAGGTGTTAAAACTTGGTATCAATTAAATACTGTCGATACAACAGAGCAGTCCGAAGCCTGGAGGTTGCTGTTTTAGGCTCCTGTGCAGTGTGAGAATGCCAACCCCCTGCTGTGTTTCTCCCTGCAAGGATCATTCTTTTATTGAAGTGGTGATGGTCCTAATGCAACTAAAGATTTCTGTTTCAAATAACTTTCTGTAGAGGTTCATCATATTGTGCTGCTTTTTGAAAGTAAAATTGGACATATTACTAGATGTGTTGAAAGTGGGGATGCACATTGCTGAAGCCTAAAATTACTCATCATGATGAAAATGAATTTTTATTACAGGAAAGCCATGCTGTCTCTTTTGTGGTGTGCAAGGTTTAATGACTGACACATCATCTACCAAACACCTTCAGTTTCCAGGTCTGCTGGAAGAATTGGCATATTGCAGTTGGACTAGATGATCGTTGTAGGTCCCTTCCAACGGAACTATTCTGTTCTATTCTGTTCTGTTCTTCCTCTTCTGTAGCTATAATCAAGGCTATTGCTAACTAGTTTTTACATTGAACTAACTTCTCATTTTAAACTAGCACTGGGTTGCCATAGTTTAATTATTTATTCTTTCCCAAGTGTTAGGAATGTAGTCCGTACATGCAAGCAAATCCTGTGTAGCATTCCCACAGGAGGAATGTCTCTCCTTTTTCCGTCTTAGATTTTGATGAAGTGCTGGGTGTCTGTCAAGCTCACTTTCGCTTAATGTCTAAAATTCTTGGAGCCCTCTGCTTTACTCTGTGTAAGCCTGGCTTCAACAGGACGCCTCAGGGGTTAGTTTACTCACAACACACAATGAAGTAGGTTGTGACTACACCTGAATGTTAATAGCAGCCGTAATAAAACAAATGTTCTTTCTGCTTTTCACTACCCTTGTACATATTGCGTTCCCCCTAGAAAATTATGTTCTGATTCTTTCTGAATGGCATTTCACACTTAATAAAGACCTTTTCAATAGGTTGGGGTTGTAAATAATTGTGTGGCAAATAATACTAGTGGCATGTATGCTGTATTAAAAATACTGCTGCCTTCTTACTTTTTGATCCTATAAGAGATGTCATGAGACAGAAATCAGAAGCTACAACCAAAGGTAATATAACTAAATAGTTCTTGCATTTTAAGGTCATAATTTATGGAGACATAAACGATTTAGTCTTTTGAATATTACCTGGAATATTACTCATTGGAAATGGAAAAATTAGTAAATTATCTTCATTAGTGAATGAAGATGATGTGGCTAAAATTACCTAAAAGCATTTGGTGTGCACTGTAAAAGAAAAGGAGTTAGTTAACCAGAAGACTTCAACAGGGCCTAAAAAGCAGTAGAGGTATTTATACAGCATTTAAATCTTCATAACCTCTGAATTTTGGATGCTGTTTAGTGTGTGACTAATTCATTTTCATTCACTGAAGGTAAAATTCACTGTGGAAAAGCTTATTGCAGTAATCTTTTAATAAGAACATAACTACAGATGGAACCCATCAGTATTTAAGGAATACGCTCTTTTAATGTGCTTTGTAGTTGAAAGAATGAGACTGGGTTGGAAAGAAAGAGTCAGTAACTCAGGTAACAAAATGCTCCTTGATTGCCGCCTCCTTTTTGGTATTAGTTACACTTTTGAAATTATGTTGTCTTTTAAAATTTAGATTAATGACAGGAAAACAAGGAAAGAGAAATGGTGATGATTTTAAGTAGACCTCGCATATTGCTCCTCAGGCACGGTAATACTGTGGCAGACTGATGAACAAACTTGGTCTTGTGTTTTTGGCGCTGTCTTGTGTATGATGCGTCGCTGTGGCCAAAGCAGAGCCACGCAGTCTTTTCTATGGAGAAATGCAAAAGTGTGGCCATTCTTTCCTTATTTAAGTATGTACAGGACCACACGTTTACTTGGGATTATGCAAGTGTAGCTGGCTGTAATGAGAATTGGATTCTCTGTGTTTTGCAAAGCAGAATAATTGGTGCGGTGAGATGTAATGGTGTCAAAAGTCTCCTTGTTATCCGAAGTAAATGAAATGGATTTTCTTGTTAAGAACTTAAATGTCAGCATTAGAACTAAAATATTTACTGTGCGATTAAGAAGTTTCTCAACAAAACTTTTGTTCTTGCTCAGTAAAAAGAACTTCACAGTGGATTAATAGCATTGAAACTAAGGCTGTGGAAAATAGTTTTAATACCAAAATAATTGTTTAAATAGAGTCTTAATTACAGTGATTAGTGTAGTTCTTATTGGGTGATAATATATTCCAACTCAAAATCTTATCTGGTTATTAAGTATTGCTGTATAACTATGCACTGAAGAGTTACTTTATTTAAAACCAAAACAAGAACAGCTTGTGGTAAGAAGGTGAAAGACAAGTTTGAGTCAAATGCATCTAGCATTTTGGTTTCATACAAGTTACCTCATGAATGGGATGCCCAGATGTGCTCACAGGGGCGCTTCCCTGGCACTCCAGAATTGAAACAAAAATGTATTTTCCCCTTATTTCAGTTCATAACTCCTGCTCACTCCGTGTTTTCTGGGGAGTGTTACTGTTCTGCTTTCCTCAGGACAGGTGGTTCTCCAGAATAGGGGGCTTTGAGGTGCTCCTTAACGGGTCTTTTTTTTTTTGCATATTGCATGGCAGTGGATCAGGGTTTGAGCAAGTCTTTCCTTACATGCATTGTGTATCTGCTGTTAATAAATGCTGTGGTAGCAGTGCTAGAGACCGAGGTGTCCCTTCAGTCAGAAGTTCCAGTGTGTTCCCAAATGGGGTGGTTTGTTACACTCCATCTTTTCTATGCCAGTTTTTAAACATTTCTTAAATTTCATGGCTAGTCACTCCTGACTTCTATTTTCTTTCTCTAATTACATTTGTTAACAGAGTGCGTCCATGTAATAAGCCTTAAGAGTACGTTCACCATAGGGTTTAAGTAACAATGTTTGGAAGGCAAACATTGCCTTTTTTCCCTGTGACACGCTGGAATCATTTTGTGCATCTGAAAGAAGTCTTGGGCCTAAAAGCGATTGTATCTGGTGCAGGTTAGTTTCAAGGCTATGGCCGGCAGGCTGCAATGATAGCCAGTTTTGGCAGAAGTAAAAAATTTAACAGAAATTTTTTAGTGTGATCTGATTTATGTTCTGACTATTACATATGAATAGCTAAGCCGTGAGCCTGCTTAAATTTAAACATGTGAGTATTCCCACTGGCTTAAATGAGGCTGCCCATGCTTAAGTTAAATGTAGGCTTCAGAGTTTGCAGGGCTGGAAGACAATGGAGAATGCCCTCCTGCATTTACTGTTTTTATGTTTAAAAGTATCAACATAAACCATCTTGGTCAAGTAATACTGTATATTTAATTAAGATGATTGAAACAATTTATGACACAAGCTATAACCATTGCACACATCAGATTAAATGCTGCATTTTTAGAACAGGGCATTTGATAATTATTTGGAGTCCTTTGTTGTAAATATTCATGAAGTTTCTGGTTATATATATATTTAATTTAGAAGTGTGTATACTTTAGTCTCCTGTCTTTTACTTTCTGCTGGGCATAAATTAAATGTTTTGAACTCTATGCTTCAGGAGGTATGCTCGTCCTCCTTTGGTTTCACACTATTTAAAGAAAGAGAATTGGCTTATTGTATTATGTTAAACTCTAGAAAGAATTCAAAATTTAGTAATAACATTTTGGATGCATTCTCAGGGAAACAGTTTCAAAAGAAAGCTTGGAAAACCTTGATTCAGTAAAGCTCAAACATGAAAGAAGCAGGAGATCTGGGAAGTGATTGATCTTGGCAATGCTTTTTCTAAGAACTGCATTTTGCAAAACCTAATTAGTGACCTGGAAAATAGGTGGTAATTAAGAAAGGCCAGAATGGTCAGAGCTCCCCTAGCAGAGGCATGAAAATTTGTATTACAGCAATTGAGTCAAACCAAATGGAAACGTGGCTAGGGTGGCTGCTCCTTTTCCTGATTAATGTCTGAAGGAAGCAGATGATGCAGCATGGCTCACAACTTCACGTGCAGTTTTAGGTCGAGTTTCCATAGCTTGGGAAAGAATGTTTTAGCTAAAGGCAATCAGAAAGCATTCAAATGAAGAACAAGTCAGAAAATATACCCTGAGATCCAAGCTGCTTTATCCTGATAGATAATTTTAGTAGTTGGACCCAGATATGTCTTTCTCTTTTCTCATGGATGTTGTAGTTGTGAGATGAAGAAACACTTAATACCATAAATGGTGGTAAAAGCTCTGCAGAGAATCGTTTACCTTCTCCAATATACTGTTTGCTTGTAGTTGTATTTTATTTAAATACACCCAGGAATTGTCATTATGTATGTTTTTATTAAAACCTGTTTTAATAAGAACTGTATTTGAGGAGTCCAAATAATCTCATTTTCATGTAAGACAGATGACAGCTTATGTCCCAATGTATTTTTCTAGACCTGCCAACCATACAAAAAGAAGTATCTCAAAATCCTAGTATGCAGTTGCCTCTGTGTGTGTGGGGGTAACAATGCATACATACTTTGCCAGTGTATTAACATATATAGTTCAAATTCTCTTTATTGTTAACTTGCCAGTTAGCATTTATAAAGCATTAGTGATGGGACAGTCGATTTGCATATTGGCAGTGAGGGTACGGTCTTGGGCCAGACTTTACAGCTGAGAAGCTAGTCTGGTCTCTGTGGCATTAGTAATTGAGACATTACGTTACAGATTTTCACAGATAAGAGCTATCTGGAGACATGTAATGGAACCCGAAATATGTTTTGTAAAGAGTAATTTTTACCTCTTTGATCATTCGGGCAATTAAATCCCTGATCTTACATTCATGTATAGTTAGCTGTGCCATTTTTACCATCCGTATTATGTCCATAGTTGCAAGGGGCACTTACGTTTTAGCTAGCTTGTTTGACTCCGTCCTTGTCATGAAAAATGATGTCTTTTAAATTTAAAGGTGGCTGAGCAGGAGGCCTTGATGCAAATGACCCAGCCTCTTCTCCCTTCCCCCTTGGACCATCCAACAAGCTTGCTTGCCTTGCCTTGCCTTGCCTTGCCTTGCCTACCCTACCCTACCCTACCCTACCCTGCCCTACCCATGGCACGTGGTTTCAGGACTTTACACCCACTCAGGAGAGGGTGGCCTCAGCTCCATCTGCTCCTCTTTACATCAGGCCAAGGACCTGCAGGAGCAGAGAAGGTTCGGTTCCTCATGTGCTGTTTGCATCCCAGTCATCAGTCCTGGCTCCCCTGAGGACGAGGGTGAAATGTCATGCAGCCGGTGTCCTTTCACAGGGTGAGCCCTCAGTGCTTCCTCAACCTGCCATTCCTTAGTGCCGATTCTTTGTTAAGGGTTTGTCCTGGCATTCAAATCCTGTTGTTTATAAAGGTTTACTAAACACTTGAAATTTATTTACTATGTGGTAAGACACATTTTCCTTCTTGCCTGGCTTTCACTGCATAGATTAGTGTTTTGCCAGGGGTATTACAACACTTCATTATTTAAGTGGAGCTGTTACTTTTATAATGTATTCAAGCCAGTGCAAGACCCGTTGTTTTAATGCTGTCAAATCCCAGTGCATGGTGATGAATGTGTTCTAAGCCAACAGAAGATATCTACCAATTTCCTGAAGTTTTATGTGCAGTCTGAGAATTTAACATAAAAAATGTGTTTGCTTCCTTTGACCTCTGTCAGGACTTTTGGAGCAGAGTGGTATTTGATATCACCAGTGTCAATAGTTTCCTTTGGGGGACTTTCAGGTTGACTGGCTACTGCATTGGCATCCTCTTTCCTTCCCCCCCAGTCTTTTTGGTACATCTTTTATGATTTTATCTAGGCTGTTTCCTCTGTTGGAGTATACTTCCATAGACATCTAGTCTTGCGGAGCCATCTTGGGCATTCTTCTGGTCTGGAGGTAATAAATGGTGTAGACTCTTTCTTAGTTAATTACAGTAGCGTGTAGTTCAAGCTACTGCTGTTGTGGGTTGTGGAAAGTAAGAGTAAGAGGCAATAGCTGTCATAGGAGTTTACAATATAAATAGACAGGAGAAATGAAAGCTGGTACATGAGATGCATTATTATCTCCCCCAAGTACGAAGAGGTAGGATAAAAAATAAAATTATATATCTGGTTTGAGCCACCTTGGTGACATTTGAGGTAAGACGGAGACATTTAGAGCCCTGCCATAATATGAATTGTTCTAATTAATGTCTCCTGAGGGAGCCATGTAAATCTGCAATGCTGATATTTATTTATGTTTAATACAGTCAGCATCAAGCCCAGTTACTCCAGTTTATTATACAAATGTATAACAAGAAATGATTTTTACCCAAAAGACTTTACATTCCAGCTTCAGAGAAAGTCCCGGTGAGCAGACACTGCAGGAGTGGGAGGCAGGGAAAGGAAGGCGTGGGTATCGCAGTGTTGACAGATCTCATGGCTACACAAGAGTCACTTTCAAACCACAGGAAGCACTTGGCATCTTGCAGGATAAGGCCTCTTCAGGTCATCACGCAAAGAATATCCTCCTTATTCCACCAGGTGATAAATGCCTTTTGAGTGTACTCTAGCTCCACTGCTGTTGATAAGAAATGCAGATGCTCAGCATCTTTCAAGTATTAATTTAGAAAGAATGAAATGGAGAATTATGCCTATGGTTTTTGGTGAACTGTTTAGTTTATCTAACCTGTGTGCATCCTTTCACCTGTTTCTTAAAAGCATGTGTACACTGACTATCCTGTTGGCTGTTGTGACATTACAGAAGCATAATTGTGTAAGCTTCTGGAGGGAATATTCTCCATATAGGTATGTCCAGAAGCACTGTGTGATGAGAATAGCTAGCACTTCTATATGAACCTATCTGTGTGAAAGCAAACTGCATCAATTATGTAATCATTTTGCGTTTAGACTTGAAAGTCAGTAAAAGCTCATGGTAACACTGTATAAAGAATTGACAAGAAAAGCGAAATACGTATATTAATACTGCTGATGAAACGAACCCAGGATTTAGGATTCTGCTGTCCCCAGGTTGGTCCCATTAATCAGTATCACGCTGAACTTGATCCAAGTTCATCACTGTATCCTGTATTTATTTCACTGGCTCTGTGTCTCCTGTCTCTTGGTCATGTGTATTCCTGCCTGCTGTACTAGTGCTGTGTGCCAGGTTTAATCCTGCATGGTTTTGCTCAGGGCCAGTGGTGCACCTTTATTTCAGAATGAGATGAGAGTACTTAGCTATAGGACTCTTACCAATCAACTGAAAGAAGGGTGACTTTTTAGGAAATGTGGAAAAAACCCAGATCTAACCAGGAGACCTCGTTGTGCAGGTTCTGATGAGTCTCTGAGCAAAATGTAGGCAGGCTGCTTTAACTTTGGAGGTAACCTGCTTGCTTGTCTTGTTGAAGGCAGCCTGCCTGTGTGCTGCTATGCTGTAGGATCACCCAGATCTCACGAATGAAGGGACCACAGTGTGGTTCGTCACAAGCTGGGATTTTCATGCATTCCTGCTACTCAGCCAGAAATCTTCACTCCAAGACACTAGAGCTTGGATTCCATGTAGAATTTAATTTTAAAAAATGATATTTAAACCAAAATGTTTCTGTTTTGGCATTTCTCTTCTGTATAGCATTTTGAAATGTTTTTTTAATACAGAACACAAAAGAGACTTCCCACAGGATGAAGGGCTATGGTTCCTAGCTGGTTGTGATAGCTCAGCCCCAACTTAGCAGTAGAGCTGAAAGAGTACATTTAGTTCTTATTCTGCCAGCCAGCAGGATGGTCAGCCATGATGGGACCCGGCAATTGAATGAGGAATATTGGTTTATTTTGGCTAATGGCTGCACAGGGGTCTTGGGGTAGAGAGTCTGTCAAAGCTACTGAAGCTGTGAATCATCTTGTATAACGTTATATAGCAGTTTAGATGTCTACCTCTGATCAAATTGTACGAGGATCCATATGTAATCAAGGGAGAAGTATAGTTCTTTCTTGGACACAATTCATCCAATCCCTTTTTTAGACATCTGAGGGTCAAGTGAATTGTAGCCCAGGAGTGCCTGTCTCTATCCATTGTCTAGGAGTGGAAACCAGATTAATGAGATGGATTCATTTGACAAAACTGAGACATCCTAACCAGAGAATCTCACTATTGATTTTAATAAGGTTTCTGATCAGGCCCCAGATGGATTGACTTGGTGACTCTTTCTATTGCCAAACAATGGAAAAATGGGACACGAATTCTGACTAGAACTTTTATGTATTCTAGAAATCCAAGTAACTTGATAAGTGGATTTTAGTTAAAGTTATTTTAAGTACTGTATATATAACCAGCAAAGCAGAGAAGAAAGATTTTTTTTCTTTATATGGCCTTTCATGCAAGAAAGAATGGATTCCTTTGTTACAGTTGGAGTAAGATTTGTTTGTTATAGTCAGAATAAGTCCTTTTACTTCAGATATCAAGGTCCTTTCAATTCTAAAAGCTGCTTTACAGATTTTACAGCTGTCCAACTTCAGACTGATAGTCTGTGGATATATGCATCACAGGGACAGTTATGATGCAGGGATGCATCATAGCTGATCCTCTTACAGGACTTGCTTACTAGAAGGGAAAATTACAAAAAACAGAGTGTTTGTTCATGGCTGGCCTGCATCTGGGATCATTGCCAGGTATATTCTTCTGTTCCTGGGTTCCTAACATGTCCAGAAAAGAAAAGGAAAGAACCAGCGTATTCCCAGTTCCAAACTTGCTGGTCAGCATACAGCCAGAAAGGCCCATTCACCTGGGATGTCACCCAAGATGTGCCAGGTCGGGGTGCTCCCTGCAGGCCGGTGGGGTTGGCAGCACGCGTGCCATGGACAGGGACTGCTCCGCAGCGAGGATATCTGGGGAACCCTTCCTCTCAACCCAGAGGGACTTCAGTCTGATGTCCATTCCAGTCCCACATCCAAAGGTCTTTGACTGCTTATTAATGTTAAGAGAGCAGTCTTAGCTTTAGCATGTTTAAAGTTCATTACGCAGCCCTTTCAGCTTGTGGGGTTGTACTTTGTTGTTGTAGAAACAGAAGTTTCTTACAAGGTATTTACATACTTACATGCTGGTCAGAGAGACCTTCCTTGCCTGGACCTCAGTACAATTGTCCTGAAACTCATAAGGCCTGCTCTGGAGCTGTTCTGCGCGTTGCCCAGAAATGTATGAAACTTTAGGCACTGAGTTAAACATCCCTATACAGGGACAAGGTCTGAGATACGGCTAGAGTTCATTGCTGTGTACAAGTTAATTGGCCTGCCCCTCCACTTTCTGAGGGCACACTTGTCCCTCAGAAAAAAAGGAATTGCTGGACATACTCAGGACATTACTTTATTTTACCACGTGGACCACACTGTCTGTATCATCACTGCTTTCAGCTGTAGTCAGACATACTATGGGTCAAGAGATCTCAAGGCAGAAGATACTGAAAGGAATAACAGAGTGCCACTCACCAAATTAACAGCTCTCCCACTGGACATCAAGGTTGTTTTCATCACGGTGCAAACAATATTCTTCTGCTTCAGGATTGGCACTGGATCACAAATTTGTAAAGCAGCAATATAAGGAGAGCCCACTGACCTTTGTCCAGCATGCTGCCCTGCTCTTAGCTGCTGATTTCAATGACTAATTTGGGAGAGCAATCCTGTAATCAATATTCTATAAATACAGCAGAAACTCTTTATCCCTGTCATCCTAAAGGGCACCGTTGGCCTGTCACTGCAGGGGCGATGCATGCTGACAGGGGCTGGAAGGGAAAAAGATGGCTACTTGCCCTATAGTAGCTGTACTTTCCACAGATCCTGTTTGTTTATCCTGAGAGCTGGGATCTGTTGCTGCTTTTCAGAGACCCCCAGTGTCACAGCAGTGTGTGGTGGGGAGCTGAGGGAGGGTCACAGGCATTTCACCTTCCAGGCCCTCTTAGGGGGATAGGAGGAGACCCAGAGAACATGTAAGACCTTGATGCTGCTGCTGCCGTTGAAAGAAAAGGTACTGTTTTGGATAGGTGCTTGTAAGGATGTTCCTGAACGCTGCTGCAGCATCTGCACTGCCTACGGTATCTTCAAGTACCAGTTGCTCACTGGGTAAGTCATACTGGTACTTTGGTATTGTATTTTCTCAAATCTACAAAAGGCATCCTGGCTTCTTGGCATTCAACGTGAAATCTGCCTCGGTTCTCTTCATTTAAACTACATGGTAGGCACAAGCCCACTGCTTGATTTACATCTTGATGTGATATTTGAAGAAAAAAATATTTTTCCCTGGGTGGAGAGAAGATATCTGTTAACGTAGAGCTAAATTATTTTTATTTTATTACAGATATATTTTTATTGACTTCATTGGGACAATTTTCTATCGGTGAGGCACACAGTGTTTGGCTTGTAAGCAGCTGAACTTAACATGTTATGCGATTTAAATAAAAATGCAGATTCTTAGATCCATTTATCCTTTTGAGCTCTAGAGTATGCTAATTTAACTAGTGTTGCGTCTTGTATTGATTATAGTGCCTTTAGATTTTAATGAACATTTGCATCTTTGGCATTTCAGATTTGGAAAGCTAAATGCATTTACTTATTGGCAAACAAAATCATTTAAGGGTTATTGGTTTATTTGTTTATGAAGATGTTTTTAAGTCAGTCTTTCAACCATTCACAATTGTTCTCTGAGCTGGCATCCCTTGAACACAAGAAATCACTGAAGGCCATCTCTATCTCTTCCTGACTTGAAAGGGACTGTTGTAAAGTAACTAGATCCTTTTTAAGAGCTTCTGGCCCATCTCCTAAAAAATGAGATGGGAAGGACTGGAACAGGGGAGATCAAAAAGACCAGATTGTAACTGGTACTTTATGAGCACTTATGAGGTTTGTGTAAACTCTATAGTCCCAGTGGGCTGGGCATGGTTAGGTGGAAAAGGAGTAGAAGAATATGTTTTGGATGAAGAAATGTTACATAATTCCCTGCAAAGAAAGGGTTGGAATCAGAGATGCTGCGGCACGGTGAATTGTTTATGCCTGGATTGTAGTGGTTGTACACAGTTCAGACTTTTTGGACTTGAGCTTGTTTGTGTCTTGTATGTTTGCACTTTCTAATCATGCTGTTGAAATACTAGTAAAAATGCTGGGTTCAGAATGCCTTTTAGGTTCCAATTTACACTAAAATTTGCCCTAGATGAATCAAACTAAGCTATTGAAACCAGAGAGGCTTAGGGGGTTGTCTTAATGGACAGTACAGAAATGAAATCATCGTGACAGTGGAATTTCTCCAGTTAATGCTAATTTTGACCAGTTGAAAAAAACATAATTGAAAACATGTTAAGGGGCTGGTTGAGGGAAGGGTCTATGGGAAATTACAATGTGCCAATCTACAGCTTTTAGTGGTCAAAATAATTCATTTTAGGTTTTGTGCTGATACTGTTTTGTTTTGAAGATACTTCCAAGGTCTCGCGTGTGCGTCAGGAGGGAGAGAAAAGGGATTCAGTGATTGTGAAACATGTTATCCCACTGGTAACTCTTTTTGTCCCTTCAGATGCCTGTGGGAATTCATTCAAGTGACTAGTAGTTGGTTAATAGCACCCCTGAAGTTTTGGTGAGGAAGACTGAGATCCCATTGGGTTATAAGATAGGATTCTAGGATGTACATGTCTACATGTCTAGGATTCATGAACATGTTACAATGGAGGAGGAGGGAGATTTATTATGAAGGTATATTGGCAAGTTTGGCATTTGTTGCTTTGGCACAGTGTAAATACAGGCATTTTTCAACCTTAGCTACACACCTTTCCTTGGAGATACATGTTGTCCTCCATCTTGGATGTGTTTCAGCAGCAGGAATGGATGAAGGCAGTGCATGGGATCTTCATGCATGCCTTACCTTCAAAATAGAGACTGCGTTGTGTGTCTGGCTTGGCAGTCAGTTGGAGACCTGAAACTAGTGGTATTTTCTGAGCTTGGCAAAGGCTGGCAACATGGCATTGAGCTCAGCTGCTGGAGGAGAGAAACATCTCACTTTCTTCAGTAGCAATGCCTCTGCCTAATGATCCAAATTAGATTTTTTGATCTCAGAGTGAGTTGTGTTTACTCAACCAGAACAAGGGCCATACAATTGGGTCTCTCGGTCTCAGTAAAAGCAGAAAAGCCTGCAGAAAGTCGTCTCAGATTTTCTGCTTTCACCTCAGTGCAGGGGCAGGTGATGGGAATGGAGAACCCAGTAAGCTTTCAGACAAGTTCTCCAAACTTCATCTGGTAGAGTGTAATCGTAGGCAGCCTCTCATGAAGAAAATTTTTGTTGTTGGTGTTGGAAGGTACTTTTATTGCAGCACACCAGTGCAACTCATTAGTAGGAATGCCATTTTAGCCTGTTCTGACTCTTTAAAAAGGAGCTAATAGAAACTTTCCCTAAAAAAAGCTTGTGTGTTTAGACTGGTCATTTCAATGGTAAAGTTCACCTCTTATTTCTGTGATAAAATGAATATATGAAGTAAATGCAAAGTATGAAGAAGGCCAGAAGAGGGGTTTGTAACAGAGCCAGCAGTGTTTCTCTCAGAGTTAAATACTCTGAACAGTACTCGTATGTGAATGTTTGCTATTTTGTGCTGCTTCACTCTTTTTGTTTAGACACAGAGGGGCTTGTATCCCTGGGACAGGAGTACATAGTGATTCTGGCTTGCCGTTGCAGAACTCTCAAAGCAGCAGTAAACTTGTGTTTTCTGCACCTGTCTTTGTGGATTAGTGCCCAGAACCTGTAATTAATGTGAGTCCTTGTGTGTCTAATCTGCCTTGAAAAATTAGACTTTCACCCCAGAATGCACTTGGTGCAGCATTCAAAACAGCCTGTGCAGACTACGGCACTTGACAGGGCGAGATGAATACATGATGTGAGATGGCGGCACCAACTCCACACTGTTGTGGAGAGCAGTACTGGCTCTCTGGGTGGCTTCTTGGCCTGTTTTTGCCAGCTTGTACCCTGTCAAACAGCGCTGGTTGTATGTCCGCTGGGAAATCCCAGGTACGTGTATTTGCTCTGTGGTAGGTCCCCATTTCCAGCCATTCCACATGTCCTTCTGGTGACAGCGTGAGGCAGAAACAATGAAAGAAGTGTGTTTTGGCAGTTGTCCTAAAATCCTTCCTAGAAAGAGTGTGAAATCACTTGTCAAAGAGACAGATGGGATTTGCAGGCAGCTGGGCGCAGGTAGCGTGTGGGCTTTCCCTGAGCGTGGACACCAGGTCCTAGCGATGGCCTGGAGCTGGGGGAGCTCCAAGAAGGTGGCAGGTACGCTGTGGGTGCTGTCTGTGTGCTGGTTCCTGGGAGTTGCCTTGAGGTGCCTGTCAACTTTTAAGCTGGTGTGTCCTATAAGGCCTCTGAAGAGCACATATATAGCAGTGTCACTCTAAATTGCAGTAACCAGCTTTGGCAGCCTGTTCTTGCAAGTGGCTTTGGCCCACTGTGCTGGGATAGAGTTAATTTTCTTCATAGTAGCTAGTATGAGGCGATGTTTTGGATTTGTGTTGAAAACAGTGTTGATAACACAGGGATGTTTTAGTTACTGCTGAGCAGTGCTTACACAGAGTCAAGGCCTTTTCTGCTTCTCACCCCACCCCACCAGCGAGCAGGCTGGGGGTGCACAA
>NW_008795194.1:10014963-10041864 GCF_000699145.1 Aptenodytes forsteri
CCATCCCACCAGGGTGGAGTGAGCGAGCGGCTGTCTGGGGGTTAGTTGCTGGCTGGGGTTAAACCACGACACCCACCAAGCGTCCTCGTTCCTTGCTTGAGTCACGCGACAGATGATGAAAATGGTTATGACAAGGAAGGGATAAGAGATAGGGAAGATGCTGAAGAGCTAGAGCCTTATTTCCCAGTGAGAACTACTGTTGCCATTGATTACACTGTATAATTGGTATGAATTTATGAATACCGTGAACTTATTCAGGAACAGATTACCAAATTAAGAAATAATAGGAAGTATGATGCACTCAAACCAGAACAAATTGCCAGGACAGATGATTAAAAAAAAACAGGTTTCAATCTTGTATTTTAGTTTTAAACACAAGAAATTTTTTAAGAGCTAAGCAACGATAGCTATGCAATACTTGAACAACAGCTTTGTCTCTGCATTGACACTAAATGCCAGCTGAACACTGATGATTGTGATTTTATGCTCTCTGGGTAGAGCTGAATTGTGAGCCTGCCAGCCCCTGAAGACTACGTTGGTAGGACTTGTTTTCCAGAACCGATCTTTATAAACAATAGTCAGGAAAAAAATGTGGCAAGTCGTATGTGCTCATCATAATTTTATAATAAAAGGACAGTGTTTTAACAGGATTTGTGGGGTCTTTTTAGGAGAATTAGAGGTCACCGTGGCCTCAAGGTAATGAGGTATTGCTCTTGGTTTCTTTTCAGCTGGGATTTCACCATGCGAGTTAGTATCGTATTTGGTGAGGATGAAATAGTGCACACAAGTACCAACTACCTTGAGCTTGTTACAATCATATTTTATTTTAACCAGGGATCATTTCAATGCTTGGGTAACTCTGATTGCCAAACCCATTTATTCCTTGCCCAAAGTGGCTGATGAGACTATGTTTATGAAATGACTCAAGTGGAACTACTGCAAAATAATATAGCAGGTGATTCTCCTGATTTTTCCCAACGTATTTTTCTCTGTCTCTGTGCTATAAAGTAGACTTCAAAAGTGGCATGAATTTGGGTTTGCCCCATATCACCTTGAGCTGCAAAGTGGAGCTTATGTAACAGACAGAGGCAGAATAATTGAACCAGCAGTACAACTGCTGAGATACACAGTGCTGGATGTCATTTGTGATAAATGTAGCTAATTATTTTGCTTTTAGTGGTGAAATTAATATAATCTGTCTGCAGTGTTGATCTATACAAATGCAGTTGTAGAACTAATGTTTTGCTCAACTCAAATCTTACCATTAGCAGACTTCTTTTGCATATTGTCGAGGAGGAAAACCAGATTCCCTGGTCTAAGATATAATGGATTCATACTGCAAGTCTGGGTTGGTCATTGATTCTGCTCAAGCAGGAGATAAACATTTGTGCTGCTAAATAACCTTTTTTCCCCAGCCTGCACACACATGAGCAATATATTAGATTGCAGAAATGGTATTGTTACTGTTGAACTTAAAAAGTTATCTGAGTGTTAAGGTTGTTGGCATACACCTAATGCCATTCTAGTTTTAATTTGCTAATCCAGGGTGACACACACATGTATGGGCCCCATAGCAGTGAGAGAAAACACGCTTTTGTGTGTTGGTGCATTTCTGCTTTGGAGGAGGGCTTCAGCATGGCTTCGCAGTAGGTTGGGTGTTGTGCTCTCCTCCGCGGCTCCCGGGTTGTCATGGGGATGTGTTTTCAGCTGGTGAGCTGAAGCAGAAGGGGGTTTCACTTGGAATCAGTGAATCGGATCTTGCAAATACTTCAACAATATTGCATAAAGGTTTGGAGGCTTTTTAATTTTAGGACAACTCTTAAGCATTGTTTTGTTATCAGGCACGTTGTGTAATATGAGACCTCAGGATGGTATTTCCCTTCTGGAGGTCGGCTACCTGTAAAAATATTGCCTCCTCTAGCTCACATTTTTCCATTTTTACAGTACTGATCATATCTTATTTAAACATGCTGTTGTTTTCATGATCAAGATAGTCTTCTGCCTTTCCTTGCTACTCGTTCCAATACAGAAGCTGATGGCTACTATAGCTGAAGCTCCTCAGCTGTGTAGGGACAAAAGAAGACGTAATTCTAAATGGGTTCAAAGTGTATCAGCATCAATCCATCAGAAAGGAAATCTCAAATCCATGAAACCGTTGTAGAAGCTGGCTCCCAGTTCTTGGCTAATTTCCTTCCTTCAGTTCCACTGAAATAATTTCTTTGGTGTTTCTTGAATATTCAGTCAAACTGAAAATAAATCTCAGTGCTAAGAGAAAAAGAAAAAACAGTTCTACCCTTTTTACAGATCAGTACTGTTTTACTGGAACAGAAATCTTACTTTCATTTGTTTTGTTAGAAAGAGGAACAGGTTTTAAATTTTCCACAAATAAGGCCAGAAGAGATTTTCTTATATGTTATGTGTATATTGTAATATCCACTTTAATTATGAATGAAATAGAGAAGAAAAGGATTTATAAATGAAACAGTATAATTTTTATTTACTAGAATCTTTTATCTTAAATAATTTAAGCCTTTTTGATGCCTTTGGAAGAATCAGCCAATCCATTTACAAAAAAGCCTCTTGATTACTGTCTTTGTCAAGTCATCTTTTCCTTTCAGAGAAGGAATGTTACTTGATTTCACCTATCTTCCTGTGACCACTAAGCTGATTGCATCTTGCTAACAATATGCCGTGTTATTACTGTACCATAAACCAAATTCCTTAAGTCTTGATATAATAATGATATTCAGCTTCCCAGGATTGTCAGGATTTATTTTTTTATTTTGAACATAGATATTTGGTAATACAGCAAGCTCATTGTTAGTGCCATCTAAGAACAGCACCTGAAAAATGCAGGTAGTTAATTCGGCTGTCTATGCCAATGAAGCGTTAGAACAACAGCGCATAAATAATTAGTATACCCAAATCTCTATTGGTGTCTAAGGCAATATTTCGTAGAAAAAATATTTCAAGAAAAGATATTTCATACTAATCTCTGGACCAATCCCTTGAACATGGTAAGAAGAATCTTAATAAAGTATTAAAATCTTAAACTCAGGTTTGACTTCTCTAGAGCAGCATTGAACTAAAAATGCTGTCTATCACATCTCAGCTTTGTAGCTGCATTTCAAATCCCCATAGGCAAATGAAAAGCAAGAGGCATTGAGCATGCTGTGGAGGTTAATAGTTTGCCCCAGACTGCACGGGAGGTGAGGACCAGAACCCTGGAGTCGCCTGTGTTGGACCTTCCCCCGTCTTTCTGGTTGTGAGTGCATGATTAAGTATTATTTTAAAACAAGTTTCTTTTCAAAACAAACACAATGGGAATGGTTCTTTATGGCTCTTTGCTGTGTTTGTAAAATTTGTATTTCTGGCTGTTTGAATGTTATAGGAAAATGGCCAAAATTCCTTTACTTATTTTCTGGCAGTATCTTTATACAGCTTAGGAACTCGCGTGCTTTCCTGTCAGTGCAGAAACCATTAAATACCGGGTTTGGAATAATTCAGCTTACCTTCTTTCTGAAGTAGATATAGGTTTCATAGAGCAGGATTAGGAAGCTGGAGGGTAGACATAATAACCGAAGGTCATATTTGATCCGACACTGTTTTCTGAAAACAGATCTGTTCTGGGCCAAACCATCTGATTGCATGGATGCATTGGTTGCTCTTGGTGATTTCTTTTGCAGAGGTTTTTATTTCCTTGACAAAGTAAGACTGCTCTGGGACTCTGAGATGAACAGATTTGATATGCACATTTAACATATAATTTCATTGAATAAATGACTATAATTTATATGTATTAGGAAAAAGATGAAGTCAGTACCGTATCGACAAAAGTGCTAGAATGCAGCAGATACTTTAGCATGTGTTTGGCTGTGGGAGTAGGGGTACCATCAGTAATTTACAATTTTGCTGGACTGTTGACCAGTCTTGTGTACCAGTGAGAGTATCTTCGTCTAAGATTGGGCACAAAATGTAAGTAGCTTGGAGAAATGTATCACACATTTTTTTCTCATTCCACACAATAATAATGTCATTGATTTCAGTAACTGTAACTTTGCATAAGGCTGTCATGGAATCATGATTTCCTCTTTTGCTGTGTTTCCTCTAATTGCTCATATTTAACCAAGAATTGGATACTTACAAAATGGTGATTCAGTGCAGGGAGGAAGCGCAGTAAAGATAGTGCTGAGATTTGTAGAAAAATGCTTTGAAAACTGTAAATTTTCTAAAATATTTGATTAAATCGCAGCCTTTTCTATGTTGATGGGAAGAGACTTTTTCACTCCTTTCTTGGCGAACTAAGCAGTGATGGGAAGGAAGTGAGAAAACTGTTCTTTACTACGAATTTCCCCCCTTTTCTTTCTTGTCTTGTTTTCTAGCCAATTGAAACAAGGTTTATCAGTGCATGGTACCAATTGGAAACTTCTGAAGCTTTTTATATGTCTTGCAAACGTCCTCCCACATCTCTTTTTTCCCCCGCAAGCATACAGGAGAAAGGGAAGAAAGTGAGCAACACGTTTAGGTAGAGGATGATTAAACAACCGTGTTTCTGAATAAAAGCAACATTTCTTTCACAGCAAATAACTTCAGTATCATTCTCTGTAATACTATTAAAAGTATAAAATAATGTGCTCCTCATTTAAGCTAGAACCCCACCACCAGACTGGTTAACAGATCAAGGCAGTCAGCTGACGAGCCACATACGGTAGAAACTGCTGCATATGAATTGTTAATGGTCTTCACTGAGGAAAATAACCTTCTTCCTGTTGGTATGGAGCCCAACTGGAGTGTGGAAAAATCCATTAAATGTATGAAGATTACAGTGAGTCAGACGTTACATCCTCTTTCAATAGGCTGTTGTGTGAAGCAGTGATTTAGAAATACTTTCTGGTTTTTATTATATTCCCTGGCATCATCTGACCTTGATATACCGCTAGTTGAAATGCCATACCGAAGGCTAGATGTTCATCTGTTTGAGGCAAAACCCAAAACCTGGATTGTCTCAAGATGGGCGTTTGCACTTCAGCATTTCACTTACTGTTGCCAGTGCTGAGGGAAGGATGGGTATTCAGTCCCTCTCAGTCAAATGCTGTTCTACCTGAAGGCATAAACCAGAAGGGTTTGGGCGTACACATCCACCATTTAGGGTAGGTCATGGAGAGCAGCCTGGAAGTTCTGTCTTGTAGGCAAGCAGATCATGGTGGTTTAACAACACTGTTGAGGTTTAAATGAGATTTTTGGGGGAGAGAATTAGAACTACTCTTAGAGTTGAGTCTTGGAGCATCCCCCCTCCTCTGTTGGTAACATCTATGGCTTTGCAGGGGGAGGTAGATGTGGCCAGCAAACCCTGTGGGTCCCTATGGAGCTCCCAGGAACAGCATCTGGGGTCCTGTGGCTTGGGCAAGTTTTGTTGCTGTGAGCCCTTGCCTGGCTGCTTGCCCTGGTCCCTTACTGTACGGAGGTAGAAGAAGTAAAGGGGAAAGTTAATGGTGAGGGGTCTTGTTTCTGTTTTCATCTGGCTTTGGAGACTGTTTCCACCTGTGCCAGTGAACATGTCTTCTGTATTGGTGGGAAACTGTGCGGGTGAGGAAAAACTTCCTTGTGCTCTGAGAAAAATGAATTGTACCATGGAGTTACTATTGCTAACTTTCTTTCTGCTGGCTTTGGATATATTCTGCTATTACTATTATAGTAAAGAAATTGCAGTATTGTAATGGTTGTAGGCCTAAAAGCAAGGGCTGTCTTCATTTAAGAATAAAATGTGGTATACAAGAGCAACCTGCTGTTTCATTGTCAGCGCTACTGACTTTACTGTGCCTGAATGCGCAGGATAAATTCAAGAGCTTCTTTTAGCAGCCTGGGGAGCTGGGAGTGCGGGACCGCAGGCAGGCAGGCAGGACGACGGGCAGCTGGCGGAAACGCCTGACCCAAATCGTCTCCATTTCGTGTCGGCAGATCACTAATCCATTATACTTACCAAAATATTTCAAGTACTGTAAATCTTTTCAGTGAAATTAAATGACAATGATATAAGTCTTTCAGAGAGATTTTAATTCATCACCTTTGAAGAATATTTCGGTTAAATCTGCCCTTCTATAATTTTTGGTTGTTCATAGCAAAACTTTTATTGGGCGAGGGAGGGAAGACTGGCGTAAAGGGGCCGTAATTACCAGTTTTCATTCCAGCTCATCATCATCAGATACTAGAAATTTGTGGATACCGTTTTAAGAGAAAAATATCAGTGCAAATTTATCAATTTAAGAAACGGAGAAAAAAAGCGGAATGCGTGAAAACGGAATATATTCTTCCTAGAGCTGTTTTTTCATTCCAGTCATCATCAGATACTAGAAATTTGTGGATACCGTTTTAAGAGAAAAATATCAGTGCAAATTTATCAATTTAAGAAACGGAGAAAAAAAGCGGAATGCGTGAAAACGGAATATATTCTTCCTAGAGCTGTTTTATCAGCCCCATTTAGTGCTCTGTTTTGCAGTCCTTTCTTACATAATGCCACTGGGTAAATTCAGCTCTGCAGAATTTGGCCTTCAGTAAATATTTTTAAATCTATTTATAGTCTGTTAAAATGACAGCATAAATTTGTTACAACAGAAATGCTTTCTCTCTGCAGCTTTAAGTATCATCTACTTATTTTTGTCACCAAAGCAATTTTTAGCATGACTTTTACTTCTCTTAGGATTGCGAAGCTAACGCGGTAGTACCAATGGGGCTGACGGTGCTGTGTAAACCAGGGAGATCGCAGCTTTGGTGCTTTAATGGAGGTTTCAGCCCTGGCAGTCAAATTAAATTACAGTTTTATTTTTATCACTGAGGAGCAATAAACATATCCATACAATATCATTTTAAAGTTAATTTTCAGAGTAGATCTGCACTCCCTTTAAAACATACAGTTATCTGGCAGTAATTGTTTTCCTTGCATGGCTTCTTTTTAGAAGGCCTAAGGGCTATTTATGATAAAACTGTCAAATTTTGTATCCTCCGTTTTACAGATCGCTCTTGGCCAGGATGTGATTTTAAGTCCTGCCTGTGGGTGTTACATATTTGTGCAGCCTCAGGTGAAAAGCTGGGGAGGAACCATGACTCAGAGGTGATGAGCAGGATTCATCTACCTTCACTCAGATGTCCAACTTCGAGATGCCTCTGTCTGAACCGGTCATTCTGGCTCTATTTATAGTCACTGGAGGGAAGTAGGTGCCTGCCAAGGGTGGCTCACCTCTGCCTCAGCGTGCACCGTGGGACAGGGGGTGGCACTGGGGGGGGACCTGGCTCCTCCGCGGCTGGCCCCGTTGCAGCGGGGTGTACAGCTCTGGTGTGGATGGCCAGCAGTAGCCGAGGCAGGTGCAGTTCTGACCTCGCAGACATACCAAGGCTCACATTTCCTCCTGCTCATTACATTTGCATAGAGGATTGCAGAAGAAACTGGCAGCTGCACGTTGTCAGAGGCCACCTTTGTGGCTGGAGTCCGCGGTTCACTCGTTGCCTCTGCCCACCTGTTTGCAGCAGAAGCCGGAGCCTGCCTTGATCTTTAATCCGCATTTCCTATGGCTGTAGCTTGGATTTGAGAAGGTTAGAGTGGAAAATGTGCATGCACGTAGCTGGTTGGATTATATACCCCTTTAAGACTGTATTAGAGCTATGAAAATCTAACTTTTGAATGGTACTGCCTTCAGAAGAGGGACCATGTATTTTATCCTTGATGCTTTCACATATTACACAGCATGTAAGATAAAAGTAGCTAGTGAAAACATCGGATGTTAGAAATTTTTATCTCTGTTTTTATTTTTGTTATGTGGCAATACAGGTATGTGCAGATACGATTCCAAGTGTTTAATCTCCATAACAGATTGAGTTGAGTTGTTCTGTCAAGTTGGAAATTGTTTATTGTTATCTTTATATCCATCATCAAAACTTTAGCGGCCCTTCATGATACTTTTAAATGTTTTTGTTTCTAATTCTGTATTCTGATATAATTGCAGTTTATCATGCACCTTCATTGTCTACATAATGCTAAAAATGAGGGGGTTTTGAACAGTCAGATGCAAATTTATGGCTAGTTCAGATTAAATTCAAATCTGTTGCTCACAAGTAGTTTTTTATTTATTCTTTTTAGTTACAGTATTGAAATTTTTATAATAACATGTATTTTAGAGAGTTTCTGCTGTCTACAAGGCTTTAATAGAACATCAGGAGTTGTAACACTAAATCCTTGATTCTGCAAAGAATGGTTGCTGCAGAGGAATTACTCCAGCAGGGCTGTGCAAGTGGTTTGCTTTGCTTTGTTTTTCCCTACTTGGGGATTAATCTTGTCAGTGTATTAGAAGTATCCCAAAGAAGTTGTTCATAATGTTTATTATGCCATTTCTCCAAATTAGTTATTTTTTGTAATTATTATTTGAACCATGAACACTAAACTTGAGAGACTGTGTAGAAGTGCTGCATCTGATAAAATTGCACAATAACTTGCACACTAAATGTGTAATACTGCTCATGGGTGTTCTTTGCATCCTATTTTAATAGTTACTGCTGTTGGAAATAAACATCTATTTGAATGATTAATTTTTTTAAGGCTACAAAAAGTGGTGTATTGAATGGCTTTTTGTTAAAATGTAATTACTGCTGTTTGAGAAGAAGCCTGGAAAGAGTCAGCCGTGTTGGAGCCATGGCTAAGTAATATCTTAAAACATACTTTACATGTGTAATCTTCTGGTACTAGCAATGTCATCTCAAGTCAAAGCTGCACTAATTAACCATTGCAGTATCTTAGTGAGCTAAGTTTGTACTTAATGTCTTTCTGTAAAATTGAATTGTTCTGGTTCCACGCTTTACCAGTAATCACGTCTGGGATCACTAAATGGGAGCTATGGATGAACCTCGGTGAACTCCAGACTGTCTGTGGGACGTTTTTGGGTTTTGTGTGGGCTTCTTTTGCTCTCTAATTATTGTTTGCAAGTGAAATTAAAAGAGATCTGTAATTAAAATGTTCTGTTTTTGAGCTTTTGTCATCTTGAGTTGGTGGGCAGCACTGATGTATCTCCTTTGGTGACAGAAGTATGGTATGCAAAACCGGGGTAAGTAAGGAGGCTGTGAGGGAGAGGGCTGGGAGAAGTAATTTTCTGCGGTGGAAAAAGGGAGTGATGGCTGAATTGTGTGCAGAAGCAATGTAATGGATCTAAGTTAGCATTTGGGTTTTGTTTTTCTAATTTTTGGGATTAAAACTCCTTCCCTCCCCAGTCCTACTGTTCATCTGAACTTCCGGGGCAGGTTCTACAGCTGAACACACTGGCCATCTCGTTTCTTTATTTATTCGCTGTAGAGATTAAGTGGAGCGAGTGCTCGTTGTTTTCCTCCGTGCCAGTTCAGCCTGGTGAGATTAAGTGGGGGAGGATCGGCTGGGCAGAGATTTCCGTCGGCGGGGCCCTGGATTGCCGGTTATTAGATGACCCACATACATCGGGCCCCTGTTGTGACATGTGATTTTTCAGCTCTTCAGTGGAAACTGATGGTGCACAAAGCCCCCTTTGAGATGTGGATAGATGAAAGGAGATGAAACAGCTGGTTTCGTTTTATCCCATTCAGGTCAGATTTTTTTGTAGTCAATGTGCAGCATTAATAATAATAAAACCAGCTGTTGTATACCAGAAAACTTGCCATAAAAGGGACATAATTACTGAGGGGGCCGGTACTGTCATTTAACCTATCGTCACTTCAAAGCAGAGATCTTAGTTTTAAGATCAAGAATGATGAATGGCTGTGGCGTTACTATTAAAGTATTTGCATTGATTATTTCTGTTTGAAAGGGGGAGGCAGAGATCATCCTTGATCCTGGAGTGTCATGCAGACATACTTGAATGCATACATGAAAAACACCTAATGTCACAGAGATGAATGGTTGATAATTAACTTTTAGCTCTTGAGGTTTTAGAGGGAAAAGGAGAAGCCTTGAGTAGTCAAGAATCAGCAAAACCAGGAAGGTGTGAAGTCCATAGTGGAGCGAGAAAGACAGACCTGGTGGGTAGAAGGAGGAGGGATTGGCTATGGAATAAAATGACAACTCCAAGCCAGTGCAATGGCCAGACCCTGCTTTCCGTCCACCTCTCCAGCTAGTAACTAGACCCTTCTGCAAATAGTAACAAAAATACGAAGGGTCACTGCTGCCACTTGTGCCCGGGGTAATTTTTTTATGGAAAGCATAATAAATTCAGCAGTTGAGGGCAGTTACTTATAATGCACAGAGGAATCTGGATTCATGTGAGCCAGTTAGTGAAAATCAGTGGGATTTTGTCCAGAGATGGTGATTTCAGAAATGATTTCTACAGCAATTTCTCAGAAGTGAAGACTGATGCAAATCACGATTTGATGGTAGATATTTTTTAAACCAATATTAGATATATTTAGCCTAACCCTGGCCTGAGTCATGTCTGTACAAGCTTACCAAACTTACTCTTTTCTTCTGGGTTACAAATAGATGTCCTTCTGTAGTAGGCTACTTAGGATAAGTCCTTCAACTGAAGCCTGGGAATTTTATGTGAAGAGTCACAAAAATCATTATATCACTGACTCTGTGTATAAGCTTCATAACCATCTGATTCCTTCAAATATGTCTAACTTCCAGTTCTTTGACTTCAATAAGTTTCTGTTACAGCCTGTGCATTCTTCTTCAGGAATTCAGTAAGTATCTAAGAATTCAGGAAGAGATGACAGTCATACCTGACCTTGCTCACAAATGAGTATTGAGATCACCTATAAAGTTTTCTGAACTAGTTGCCTACATGTATACACCGAAGCATCCTACAGGTGAACTTCAGCTTCCTCAAATGCTGTTCTGCCACGGAAGAGAAAGGAAAAAGAAACAGCTTCAGGGAAGCTCACCAAAACTCCCAGTTAAGGAATTAACTTCATCAGATTTTGACTCTCACCTTTTTTTTTGGCCTGTGAAGAACTTAATATGAACTGTAATGTCTTAGTATTTTCTGACTCCTAAAATTTTGGAGTGATTTCATTTTGTGTAGCCAAGCATGGAGACAAAGGTCTACTTTTTCTTGAGATAGGAAGTCATAAGGGCAGCCAGAAATCTGGAGTGCTTTTGAGATCCATCTCTGCTTTCATGGTATTTTAGGGGCATCTTGAACTCTGGTTCACGCTGTCTGTAATCCCCACCTGCCTTGTGCCAGGTGATGGCAGAGCTCCTCTAAGAAAGGTGTTGAGCTGCTTTTCTTGTCTGATGTTAGTCAAGTGGAATTGAAAACAATATGATGTTTAAAAAAAGATTATAATCTGTTATCACCTAAACAACACCAGAGAGGTATTTGATGGAGATTTTAAACTTAATTTAAAATGACGCTTGGCCTTGCCTGAGTTTGGTTCGTATTTTTGATCACAGGGTGAGCAGTAATTGCAAGAGATTTTAAAAGCTTTTTAAACATGAAGCATGCAAAAGATATTTTAAAACTATTTCTTGTATTATTTGTCTTTAATGCATATGATTGTTATAAAACACAAACTGAATGTTATTATTTGTAACTTATATTTGTTACCTGACTCTTATGTTAACTCCGTTGATGTTTTGTGGCTAAAAAAATTATTTTTTTTTTTTTTTTTTATTTAATTGTGTGCTAATGAAACCCAGGGGTTTTCTTCCAGAGCAGCTCGGGGGCATGCGGCTTGGAGGGAGAGGGACGGCCAAGCTGACGCAGGGAGGGATGCGCACAGCACTGGGAGAACAAGAGGCATTTTCTGCCTAAATGTGGGAAATGTGCCTAAATAGGCTGTTCCCATATTGATGAAGCAAACTTGAGATTGTTAATAATCTCTAAATTATGCAGAGCAAGATATTAGCTGAGAATATGGCTGTTTTCTAGGTAGCTTCAGTGCCAGCTGACATTTCATGTTGTTGGTTTCCTACACCTGGTAATAGATATTTCAAGTTATAACTTGAAAAATCTCTTTATTTGTAGATGGGTAATATGAGCTGTGTAGCTATGTAATGGTCACAAGGGTATGTGGGGGGGAGGTATATGTGGGTTTATGGGTATAAAGTAAATATTTACACTAGCAACACCAACTCAGTTTCAAGTAAAACAGAGAAAGTTCACTGGCGTCTTAGTATTAACCGTGAAATTATTGTGGAAAGACTTATTTGTCGTATATGACCTATCAACCTAAATGTAAACCAGCCAGCTTGTTACATACCAAGGGAGGAAAGAGGGAAAGCGGAGTACAGTTAAGTTTCTTGGACTTTGGGAGTGAAGAAGCAAAATCTTTCACCAGGTGAGGAAAGGCTGCATTGTAAAATTGGCTGCATGGTCCCAGCCATGGTTGGGAGTAAGAGAACAGATTTTAACCTACATTGATTGTACAGTTTGCTACTCTGAAAATTAAGAGTGATGTTTTCCACCTTTTTTTCTTAGGCTTTCCTCCATTTATATTTTTTAAATCTCCGTCTCCCTTAATCCTTGCTGAGTATCAGTTGTCTTCTAATACCAGAACAATGAAAAAATAAACTTAGTTGTACCTGAATTTTTTAAAAATCATATTATTTCTTTCTCCTGCACAAGAACTAATGTGTATCCCATTTGATGACTGAACGTTTTAATCACTGCATAGCGCTAAAGAGCTGGTCTAACCTCTAGAGGGATTTAAACAAAGTGGTTTAAATACAGGGTTTTTTAGGAAGGAAAGAAAACAACAACAGTAACATAGAGTAAGATTAAAAAACCACGAGGCTGTTCTCATTAACTTTTTTATTCAAAATTCAGAATTTTTAACGTTTTCTACTCCATGGGAATTCTTTTCAGCTGGATAACTTCCTGAAAATGTTTTCAGGGAAATACCTATCCAAAACACAAGTGAGTAGGCTGCAATAGAAGAGTGATCTGTAAACACGCATTGGTAAAGCTGTGGGATCAGTGACTGTTAGAAAGTGTAACTACTTTCATTAGTAAAAATTCCTCAAAAATTGCGTATTTTTGTTTTAGTCAGTCATATGACTTCAGTTTCTTTGTTTGCTAATGGGATCATTAGCAAGACACACAAGCAAAACTTGTTCATCTGGTCATTTATTCTATTGCACATCTGAATCTTTCTATATTTGCAGCTGAGTGGTGATTTGAAGTCTGTTGGTTTGATGGAGAAGGCAATGTACTCATCCAGAGGTCAGGCTGCAGACTCTTCTTAGGAGAATGTACACAACAGGCGTCTGATGCGATGAAAGCAAAGAGCTACATGAGTGTTCGCCTAAAGAAAAAGAAAATAATAGCAGTATTCTGTGTGTCAGTAGATCTGGCCACATTTGCTGGACATCTCTACATTTAACAAAAGGATCGTTCCTTACGTTTCTTCTTTGTTTTTCTACTATCCATTGATTCTTTTTATTTATGTCGGAAAGTTGAATGGGTAACACCAGTAAGACTGTTTCCTAAGCATCAGCCAGATTCTTGGGTTTCTTGGACTGCTAAAATACGGTAAAACACTGAGCCACGCCTTAGCAACAGTTACCTACATCCCTCAGTGGCTTAATTACGAGAGGAAAGCAGGAAGACACGTATTCTTGGGTACCCAATGTGTGCTGCAGATTCCTGCTGACGTCTGTGTTGTCTGGGGTGATCACGTTACCCTGACAACCAAGAACATCCCTGTTTTCAGGGCTGGTCCCTGCATCTCTTTGGATTTTACAAACGTAACTATTTTTGTTAGATATGCACCAATTTTGTCTTGCACACTCTGCAAGCTGGACATCTACAAACCGCCCCAGCAGAACAACAAAGAGATCTCCATCTAGGAAGATGGATGACAGGCTGCCTCACCACATGTGTATCACATTTGCCTGCCAGATCCTGACTCCTTTGTACTTTCCTCTCAAGCCATTTCTTATATTATAGCCTTCCTTCAGTTCTTCAGAACGTAGTGATCCCAATTAAAGCCAGTTCCTGTGTTCTTTATTCTTCGTTAAATCTTCCGTTATTTATTAATTTTGGTCAGTCTAATGGTGTCACACGGCTGGAGCAATGAGCTAAGTCACCTGTTTATTCTCTTGGAGCAGTCAAAAATAATGGAAACTAGAACCAGTGGGGGAAATAATTTAACGTTTCAAGTCCTTAAGGAAATCACAAGCCTTTGTAAGTGTAATAAGCACGTAAATTTTCTACAGAAACTATGTATTTGAAAAAGTCCCTGCAGACATCAGTCCAGATTTGATTTCTTACTGAGTCTCTTTTTACTAGTGCAGAGTAAGAAGTTTAATTATCTGATAAAGTATTTCTTTCATATAACAGATTACTTTAGATTCACAGAACTGTATACTGCAGACCAGTGTCTAGAGAGCTGTGCATTCAGTTTCTTATTTTAACAGTTATTGATTTATTGTCAAAATAGAGCATTTTGGCCAATGTGCTTTCTTGGTTGCTCTTTTCTAGAAATTGAAGATAAGATTGTAAAAAAACCCAAAACACTTTTGGGGAAATTTTGTAGGTTAAAGGAATGCTTAATATGTAACAAAAATCTGAATACTGGTTCTTTGAAAATGGCATTCCTTATTCAAGGCCATTTAATGACTTCTAGCTGAAATATGCATCATCTATGAAGAATTTTCCCTGTCTCCAGACGCCAGAGTGCCAACCCTGTAAATTGAATGTCAGGCCATGTTTTTCATGGCTCACACATTCCAACCAGGAATAGCAGCTCTGCAACTGGAGTTTAACTAACAGGTCTAATGATGTATAAGCCAGAAACAGCCTAGTTCCTGCTTTCAGTTTGTGTTGGATTTTGCATTGCAAAGAGCTGCAAATGAGTAGAAAAGTAATTTTAATCCCTAAAGCAACCACAGCTTATATGGATGTCACTTGCAGAGCATGTCTATTAAGAAAGGGTGGTTTTCTCATAGCTGCTTTCATGAACATCGGCACACTGTTAAGACCATGAGACTGGTTTTTCTGTGGCTGGGAGCAAACCTTCACAAATAAAGTGGGACTTTGCTAACTATGAATTTAAGAAATAGTTCTTTTTTTTCCCCAGAATATATTAAAATAATTCCTTCTTCTGTTTTCTTAGATGGAACTGCTTGTCAGAAGATGTTCAGATATCAGCAATCATCTCACTCCTTACATGGATATAAAATGTTACTGGAGCCATCACCATTTCTCTTTGCAGTTCTATATTTTATCTCATATGCAATGTGGTAATTCCTCATTTTGAGAAGTTGGGCTTTAGCAACTGCTTGGTGTACAGCTGTATTGCTGATATCATTAGGCAGGTATAGCGCAATGGACATTGAATTTATAGTAATAATAGAAAAAGTGTTTTTTGTTGAGGTTTAAAGTCCTTAGGTCAAAACCAATTCGCGTGGGATTGCAGAAAGGGGTTTGATTGTTAATGTTCTTAGGAAATAGGGTTTGGATTGACCTAGGGAGATGGTCCATTCCGTTCCTTTGTCTTGGCTGGGATCAGCTGCATATATATCTTTCGGCTGATTTATAAGGACTTTACCCGGACACTAAATAGGGCACAGGTAAAGCTTTCTAGACCTCTGCTGTTCCTTGTTGAGTAACTCCAGACTGTCTTTAATAGGTGCTGAGTTAATGTATAGTGCCCAGAGCTGATGGCCAGGTTTCACGTGAGGTCTTGCAGAGCTGAATAATGTGGAAGGATTATTCGGGTACTTTGCAGGCTAAATACCTGTTTGTATTTCTAAAATGTGGTGATTAGCTGTTGTGCAATTGCATGAAATTAGTAATATGTGTCCTGCAGAAAACCAGTTGTTGCCCATTCTGTACTTTTTTGTGTGTGATTGCTTCTTTTCATACTGAACCACTCAGAAAACAAGTAACAGAACAAGCTAAGAATGGATAAAATACCACAAAATTTAGGATTCAAGCAACCCCTTATGTCCATTAAATTTCCCGTTTGCTGAAAGCAGATTAATAGAGATCTCTTTCAGAATCAGTTTTTTCCAGCAGAAAGACCCTGCTCTATGCAGTTTTCCTGTGGGGTCAGGAATATTAATTCCTTAATTTATCCATGAAAACTTATGAAAAAAATGGAGTATAATTCTGAATTGGAATTTACTTTTGTGAATATTCCTCATGTTTTCTGCCATTACTCATTCCTTTCCTTTCCTTCATTTTGTATGTGAAACATGTAATAGTAAGTAATTTTTTTCTTATATGACAGAGGTTCTTAAACCCCAGTAAATTCATTGGGTTTTGCACAGGGCTGTTTATTCTTACTGACATGAACAGGAAATACAGTTGTGTGTCTTAGGAGATTAGATCTCTGTCTTTTTTTATGACAGCTCTCCATCATGTTTTATTCATCATAAATAAATTAATCATTTTAAGACTACTACTGTTAGTTATAATTATTGTACTGTTTACTTGTGTAAATGTTTACTAGATGGCATGCTTGAGAACATGGGAAAGATTTTTCTTTTTCAATAGAAAGAAGGTAGAAATCTGCTGCCTTTTTTTTTATTCAGTATGACATATCACACCAGAGCTAGTGACATGTGGGCAGAAATTAAATACAACTCAGCCTCAGAACCCCATCTACGTTCTTGAATTTGCGAGTGTATAATTGTAAGTTAGTTTTCCAGCTCTACAGATTTTGTGGCTTAATGGTTTTAAATCTAGAACCAAAGGGGAAAAAACCCCTTCGTATTTTCTCATTTTATTTCAAAGCTGTCTGAAGTCTGATGTGATTTGGGTCTTACTGTTGTGAGACTAACCGTACCGCCTCACCATATTGAGTGTCTTGCAGCTTTGGCCATCGCACTCTAAATGTGAAACTGAAGTTACGGTTGACACATCTTTTTTCCACTACCTGGAGTACTCGAATAAATAATCTGAATGCAAGATGGCTTACAAGTCCTGTTAGTGAGTACTGGAGTTAGTAGACTCTTGCCTTCTGGCAGGAATGGAGACCAAGATATAAGACCAGTTGTCCGTGAATGGCACTTTCATTTCAGTACAGGCATTGGAGAGTCAAGGCTTCTTGCTTGATTTTAATGACCCCCTCTTACTGTAAGAAAAGTTACGTCAGTGATTCAGAAATTACTGCTTTCTTTTCTTAGGAGCTGGTGTGTTGTGGTGATGGTGGGTGACCTGGGAAAAAGAGAAAAGGAGAGTGATAGCTTTCAAATCTCCAGTGACACCAAAGGTTTAATTTGAGATCTCTCTTTCTAAGTACAGTCCTTGTGCTAAAGGCTAGAAAATTAAGGAAGGTTCCCCCCCCCCAGCCTTAAAAGCAGTACGTTTTACTGTGATAATTAACTCTCCCTGCAGCTCTCTGTAAGGAAACAATTGAGCTATTATTGGCAAGATTAGCTGAAAAATGCAAACGTGGGAGTTTGGTTCCTGGTTCTGTTCCGTTTTCTTTTTTGCTATGACTGTACCTTCATGAGTCGCAGGCTTTTGCATATATTGGTCTATGTAGGCACAGCATAGGCAATGGCTTCTGTGCTACTTGCTTTTACTTGCTATACAGTAAACTGCACAATAATAATCCTAAAGGTTTGATTTAATAAAATGCTGTGATGATTTTATTGTGTATTTTGGGTGATTTCTGAAGCATTACATTCACTACTTTATTTAGGACAGGCTATGGCAAACCTTGCAGCTGGAGACTTGTACTGTGGTAGGTGGTGTAGGAAATCAGCAAGAGCCTCACGGAGAAAGACTTGGTGCTAGAGATTTCTTAGTGAGGTAGGTTACTCAGAGGGAATATCAGTGCTCTTTGGTGAAAGCAGTTAGGTTTTCATATCACTGTAGTTGTACCGTGGTGATTTACTTGGGCCGCCCTTGGTGTACAGTTCTGCACTGTGCTGAGTCTTCTTCAATCTTAGCCCTATAGGAGCATGTCTTACGGGGGTTGGAGCATGCCCTCCAAAAAACCTGATTCTTTGTTATATGAATACATCCGCTGTAGTTGTCACTAAAGCCAGCAGCAAAATAGCTTTGTAAGCGTTGCTTTGCATGCAGTATTTTTTTTTAACTTCAAAGATAAATTTCCTCATAATGTGTGATAAAAATACCGATTTGAAGGTACCCAGCAGTGACAGTTCATACTCGTGTAGCAGTGTCCAAACTCTCCAGAGAAGTGTCCGGTGCGCCTCTCTGGTTTACGTAACACAATGAAGCTGGTTGCTGCTGTTACGGTGAAGCTGGCCGTGATTCTGTTAGAAATCTTGATCTTTATCTTCCCTCTTATATTTTTCTTTGTTTATTGAGAAATGGTGGCTGCCCAACCTGTGCCAGCTGTCCCTGGATCCCAAGGGAGGATCCAGCAGCTGTGAATAGCTGGAACAACTTGGTCTTGGGCCAGCCCTTTCCTTGGCGGTGCCTGGCTCTTGTACACCCTGTGCACGGTGGAGCGAGGCTGAGGCTGCTGAGGAAGATACCGCTGTAAGTCCAAGGAACTGGTGAGCTATGCCCTTGCTGTTTACTATCTGGACAGGGCTGAAGACCCACCGCGGCTGAGGATTTTCCTATTTCACATGGTGTAAGTTTGTTGGCACCTGTGAAGCCATTCCCTTGGGACCCAGTGTATTCTTTTGTGTTGGTTTTTTTCCTGCCAAATTATACATTAAATACATAAGTACTGATGTGGGTAGTGGAGAACAGAGCGTGTATATGCATATGTCAGACATGTTTTCTTACTATTTTTGGCAGTATGTTTTCTCTGCCTGAAATAACAAATTTTGCATAGCATGCTCTGTTGCTACCACTCCAGCTTCTTTCCTTTTCTATTCATAGGTTTTTAGATTTTAAAGCTGGAAAGCAACCTTAGATCCTCTAATCTGCTCCCTTGTATCATACAGGTCATAGAATTTCTTCCAATTATTTCTAACTTCATTAAAATGTAACTATTCAAAATACCTCCGGTCCTGTTTAAAGAATTCCAGATAATCTTTTTGCTTGCCTCTTTCTTGCTTTCTTCTCTCTCACATTCAGTAAGTTTATCTTCTGGTTAAAATTTTTGCTTCTTGATGTCACATCTTCTTTTTTGTCTCATTGTGATTTCTCATTTAATATTAATTTCTCTCTGGTTTTGTGTGTGCTCTCCAATGGGATTGTTTATGGATCAAGAGAAAGGTTTTTGCATTGTTCCCTAAAATGAACTCCCAACTGCTAATGCTGCTGCTCCCAGTAGTTAATGGCTGCTTGGCTGAAATACACTGCTATAGCTGTGCTTGATTACCTAATTGTGCTTGAAGTATAATAAGGAATTCATATTTAGGTCATGTAAATGTTACCTTGAAATCCCAGGTAGAAAAAAATTGACCTAAATGGGCAGTTCACACTTCCAAGCCCCGTTGTAAGACTGACTGCAAACAGGGACTGCTGAGTTAGTCATGCTGAGCTCCTGGAAAAACAAACAAACAAACAAACAAACAAACAAACAAAAAACCAGCTTCCAAGTGGTTGCTGGTGTTGTGCATGTGAATGCTGCCTCCGGTCGTGTTCCCAAACATGGTGCACGGTGGTTCTGTGGGATACCAGTGCTCAGGCACAATTTCTGAAGTCAGTTGACTTGCATATGCCATGCAGTTACTGCAGTAATTCAATGTCAAGTATCGGGTGTTTTCTGTATGTGGTACCTCCGTCTGCTTCTGGCGGTAATGGGAACCCTGCCCTGGAGTAAGGCTTCTCCTGCCTTTTCTTATAAGCACAGCACTGACAGAAATTTATGGGCTTTACTCCTACTTACCTGGGTGTGTTCAGGTGCTCTTCACCGCTCTCAGAAATACCAAGTGGTGACTAAAGTGTATTTCCCATTCCGTGCTTTGTATAAGATGACCCAGCACTTAGGAATGTTCATTCATAGTTGGGTTCTGTATGGAAGAACTGGGAACCATTATCACTAGTGTACTGGTGAAGGCAGGCACGGGGAGGGGAGACAGGGACCGGGTCAGCTGGCAGCCTAGTGGAGCCTCTGGAGAGCCAGGTCAGTAGCAGCCATACATTTGGCGTTAAGTTTTACGAGGACTTTGTGCTGAACAGAGTCCGTAGGACTCAACACATAAGTCTGACTGTAGATGAATGCAGTCTGTTGTTGGTTGTGCGCATTAGACCCTCATGATGTATATCACGTGAAAGTATCGATTATAACTGATAGAAGGATGCAGTCCAGAGCCACAGTCTGAATGTTGCTGAAGTTCAGCGGCTTCTGGTATAAAAGCGTGGCCATTTGGGAAGAAACACATGTCTTGGTCTTCATTCTCCAAGAAAGGAGACTTTAGGCATGTGAATAATCTTGTCTGGACTGACATGGTAGTAATTTTGGCTGAGGTTTATTTTAATGCCGCATTTTGTACAGGGAAATTGTACAAATAGTTGGTTGTTACCAGGGAGTACAATAAATACTACTGAACAGCTGCTGGAAACTTTGGGCTTTTTTGGTGGTTTTTCTTTTTCTTTTTTTTTTTCTTTTTTTTAAACATGCATTATCAATTTGGGTCTGGATTAGAACCAGTGACCAAGTGGTGAAATGCTCTGTATCTGATTAACCGCTCCCCTGCGTCATTCAATCACCTGTGAAAATGTCTTTCAGCGTGGCAGATGTTTACAGGTTAGAAAATAGGAAACATTTGACTTCAGTTATTTTCATAGTTGCCGAGTTCTGCTAGGAGTGGGAGTGGAAGGGATACCCATGAAATGAATATGAGTATGTGGGTTTTTTTTTTTTAAAAGAGTAATTTTCTTTTGCCAGTTGCTTGATTCTCCATTTGCAGCTCAGGATACTGGTGACTACAGTAGTCAAAGCTGAAGATTTTGCCTCTCGTAAATTTGTTGTGTAGGCTTAAAAAAGATTATATATTAAATAAGTCAAACCTTTGCTAAAATGTTTTAAAAAGTACATTTTTCCAGTGTAATCAACCATTGTGTATCCTGTTATTTCACTTAGAGGGTATCGAAAAGATTAATTCCCGTATTGCTCTGTAGTCCTGATCCTCAGCTTCAGACCTGGAGGTAAATCTCACAAATTTGCTCACAACTGGGTGCTTTCGCAAGCTGTTCTCGCCCTTCGGAATCACTGACCGGCATCCTCAGTTTGCAGCCAGGGCTTCACTCTCTAAGAAAATATGAGACTCCAGATCCAGAACTAAGTTTAGTCTGAGTGACCGTAATGCGGCTCAGAGCACATGTAGGTCAGGCTTTTTTCACATGAACTTGGGAGACATAAATAGTGCCATTTCAATAAGGTTGTCACAGGTCAATGCAGTTTTTGAATATAATTAAATTCCACACCAAGCTGTCAAGGAGAGTTAACTGTGAAGTTTTGGAATATTTTTCTCAACACCTAGCCAGCCTGGTAAATTGTGAGATTGCATCTGTTTCCATTAAAACCAAAACAAAATTATTTTTACATTAAAACTTTTGAAAACATGACTCAAGTGTATAGCTAACAGTTCAAAACCACAAGAGAAGTAATCCAATTGGAATTTTTTTTTTTAACCTTCATAATTTGGTGACCTAAACTTAAGATTTTGAGAATTAACTTGTCATTTCTAGATTCTCAAAATGGCAAACGCCTCAGACTGATAATTTTACTGTTACTCTTTCTATGTGTACCTCAAGTAAGCTCATGCAAGAACAAGCATGTTTCTGGAGTGGACTGAAAGATATTTGAACTCAGTTCTTTCAATATCTGAATACAGTTCAATATCAATGAAATATCTTAATCTTTTAATAATATTATCTTTGTTTAGTTTATGGTGCATCTTCAGAGGCAAGTTTATTGTGTGAAGGGCAGTAAGAGGATGTCTCTGATCCCTCAGTTCTTTCATACCAAAGAGTTTTCTGGGAGTTTGCTTTAAAATAGTTTATTTTCTGTGAATCAGTCATGGTTCTGTTTCAAGTACTCAAACATTTACATTTCAGGTTTTTTAAATTTTGGACTTTTTAATCCAAACCTTGCTTCCTAAAGCCTGCTCTGCAGAGGCTTTAAGTCTAATAGAAGATTTCATTTTAGCTATCATTTATCACTCCAAAGCCTTTGGGGAAAAAATGTCACACCACATCCTTGCCAAGTACCGTAGCTTCAGTGAAGAGGAAACACTCCCTTGGGATGGTTATGAAATATATTTATTACTCTGAATTTAATGAAAATGAACTTTTAAATATTTCAGAGAGTTGCTGACAGGAATAAGTGTGTTTCTTAGGTACCTTGCCATCACCTGGAAAATATGGCACTCTCCCAGGCCTTCCCAACGTATAGTGTCTTGTGGGATCCACCGCAGCAGAGGACTGGATTTTTTTAGATCCCCAGTTTTTGATCATACGTGATGGAAGAGTTGGTGGCTGCTTGGCTCCTTCTTCTCATGGGTTGCCTCCAGCCTCATGTGATAATTACTGATGATCACTGAAATCTGCAGTACCAGCTTTCCGTTGATACATCAGCGAGAGAGAGAGAGTAGGAAAGTGTACCTTGCCACACATAGCTAGTACACATCTCAGTACTGGGGTTATAAATAAAATAATAGGACTTGATGTATAGCATTGGGCTTGTCTTTGCCTTAAGTGACGGGCATTCAACATCTCATCCTGCCTGGTCAGGTAGGCAGTGCTTGTCACGGCAGCACTGCTGGGAGTGTTTCCATGATGGAGCATCTTTCAACTCCCTGTGTTCAGGGTGGGTTTAAATTAATTGTGTATGCCTGCACATTCACGTGTCTGTTTCCTTGTAAAACTGAACTCTGGCTTTAGTCTCAGGCAGGGAAACTCTATTGCAGTTGCCTTTTGTTTTAACTAAGCCTCTCCTGGGGTGCAGCCCAAACAGGGACACTGAGCAGTTTCTGCTGTAACAGAAAAAAAATAATACTTTTTTCTGGTCTCGTGCTAAACGGTCTCTGTTCTGGCAACAGCTCAGGCCCCTGTGTCAGATAGATACCGTGCTCTCTGCTGGACCTCTGTGGTCTGAGCCATATCTCAATGGAGGGCAAGAAAAATGAGGCTCAAGCAGATACGTTTGTTTAACCCAAGGCACCACAGACAGCGTGGCACAAACTTAGAGGACACACTATCTTGATTTTATCTTTCTGCTAGGTATTTGGTTTCTGTTTCTAATAGGCATAGCATGCAGTGGCTGGAGACTTTCACTGAGCTCTTTTGCAGTTGAGTTTGTCTTCTGAGGATCTGCATGTTAGTAGTAGACAGGAGAATTTCAGGTACGTCAGCCAGCATGCATTGCTGCTCACCTCCCCATGCTGAATTTCATCCACCGTCATCCCTGCAGCTCATATCTCCCCGAGCACTGAGGCTGGTAAGAAGTACTGCACAATCTTTCACAACTCCCTTTGTGCTTTTCCTTTTCTTGAAAGAGCTCTGTGAAACTGAGCTGAAAAGCTTCTATCAGAGAAAATAAATACTTCCAAATGACTTCGGAGTCTATGTAATATTATGACTGTATTAATGATGCCTACTTCTCTCAATTATTTGTGGTAATCATTAGTTTCTTTGATTTTTTTGTGTTTCCTAGAATAACTCTCAACCTGATTGAGATCTCTGGTGGTTATTGCATTGCAAATAACCTTAAAATACTGGGTAGACCTGATCTAATAGAGGGCATTGGAGAGTAGGCACAAGGCTGCATCTCTGCTGTGGGAGTTTTCAAAGGATCTGTGGTTTCTCCAGACTTTTAAAGTGATTATGCTGTGTCACACTTATGAATGGGGTGCAAAGGCTTCTGTGGGGAGGGAAGGGGTTTGCTTCCTTAATGAGTATGTTTTCAAAGAAAAATTACATTACCTTGTCACATGAAAGAAAGTAATGTGTACACAAATGCTAGCCATTATTTGGGAAATGGCTTGAGTTCAAAAATTCTGGCTGGAAACCATTAGGAAGAAAAACGTTCTCCACCATCAATTAATGCATTGTTTTTCTTTTCCTTTTATGTTGCTAAGCAGGCCAAGAGATAAGGGGCCAGATGTAATCCATCTTGTCAGATGAGTTAAGTCACTTCGTGTTATACCGGTCATCTGGAAGATGAAAACTCCATTTCACTCTGAGTTTGATTTTAGATCATATTTTTCAAATTATCTTTGCTTTTACTTAATGTTCTTGTCTTCTACGTGTATTGATTGAGCGTGCTGATCCAAAAATATATAATATAGTGCTGCCTTTTACACTGCGTAGTGTCGAAGAAAAGGTGTTAATACGTTTGGTGTGATACTTAAAACCAGCAAAGTAGATTCTGATAATTAATTACCCTCTCTGTCTTGAGAGCTGCATCTTCATCACTGATTCTAATTACAGAGGGTGGGTTTCAGTAGGAGATACCCAGCTCTCCTTGAAACCAGCTAGATCAGGCACCGCCAGCACTGCAGCCCAGGAGGAGGGAAGCCGGTGTCGGATGCTCTACAGAGCTAAGAAAGGCTGTTGGCAGCCAAGCTCTGGTGAAGTTCACGGGGACAGTTTGAGATTCTGGTACCCTTGGCTGGGGCGCACACCCCGTTGTTTTCGCCACCTCCAGCAGAAGGGCTAAACAAAGGCTTTGGGAAATGACAGCAAGACTTGGCAGTAATACCTTCAACTTTTGCATCTCATCTGTCATAAACCAGAATACCCCGGTGCTTGTCCTGTGGCCTGAGTCTGCACACTTACACCACTCACAATATTCAAGCTAGCCAGCTGAAATGCCGGTCTTTTCCTGACTGTCTGTAGTACCACCAGTGCTCAGCTAGTCCGGTCCAAAGGGAGGGAAACACAGGCCGAACATGGATTTTACATCTTCATCTACTGGGGTCCCTGTGTATGTGGCTTCCCCCTCTGTCCTTCACTCCAGCTGCTAAGGAAAATGATGACAGAAATTAGTGTTAAAACCAGACTTACTGGAAGCTTCTCTGGAGTTAGCTTTTGTAGACACCTCTGACCACAGGAGGTGGATGAGAGACCTAGGAGTGGTACAGGTTTGAGTCCTCTGAGCTCCATGATGCAGAGCATTGGCTGGTGAGGAGAGTAACGCCCTCAGATCTCTTGCCTTGCTCTTTTAATGTTTGTATTTTATTGAAACAATAGAATCAAATCCAGTAGCACATTTAAAGGCATGTCTGAGCTTTCCGATGTACAGCAAAGTGTTTTGGGGTGCAGAAAGGCACAGAAATGAGCTTCATTTGTCATTTTGAAGAGTTATATCTAGGCATTTTTGAATGCCTTTGCTGAAACCCAGGGTCCCCCTGGTCGGTGCAGCTGTAGAAGGCAACCATACTTGCAGCCTGTGTTCTGCGTTCATAAAGTCCCGTTTAAATAACGGTTTACTTTTGTATCACTCAGACTCGTATACTAACTAACAGAAATAGAACACACTTCCCAGAGTTAAACTTACCGGGTTTTTAATGCTACTAGGTTGATTACAGATATTTTTCCCTGGACCACAGGAGATCACTTGCCCATGTTACAGTGCATCGTCTCTGCTGGAAATGCTGGCGGTGATTTCTGTCCATAGTCAGGGGAGAAGCTAACTTGTGGGGACCACGTACCACTGGAGCTGGTTCTGATCTCCAACGGTTGTACATTAGACTGTTGAAGACACGTAAATGTGACACAGTTGGAGATCCAAGGCTGGCACACCCTGCGTGATGCTAGTGGTCTGCTGTTGGGATTTGTCAGTGGACGAAAACGCTGCTGCTGCTCCGGCAGTGGGGCCAGCTGGCACGGAGGAGCCCCAGCCAGCACCGTTGAATCTATTACACTCCAAAACGGATTGGTCATATCCCAACTGATGGGTGGGCAGAGCTCACTCCGGAGCTGGGCCAGAGATTGGCTTGGGAGAGCGCTGCTTGTTCGGGGCCAGGCACTTGCGAAGGACCATCTCCCACCGTGAGAGTGCAGACGATCAGGTTCCTTCTCCCAGGAACATTCCCTGGCACTGCTTAATGTGCCAGGATAGATGGAGCCTGCGATCCTCGAAGAGTGATTCCATTAATATAAATCTTACGTAGGAGGACAGCTCTCATTTATGAAATAGGTTTGGTCTTGTGTGGGAAGCTGAGGAGAGGAGGAAGATGAGAAGAGGGATTTAACCCCTTGATTGCTGACGAGCTTTCTTTATTCAAAGAGGAGATTGAATAAGCTATTGCTAAGTAACATCAGGGAAAAGTTTGCATACGTCATTCATCGGCTGGGACACACAGTTACTGTTCTGCTGCCTCTGAAGCAGATTTTCAGTAGTTTGTCTGGTTCTCTGTAGTCTGGGAAGAAATGCACTTTGTCCTTCTGTCTGACCATCTTTTTTCAACTGAAATTTCAAATGTTAATTTTAAAATAATTCTTCCTTTTCTGTCAAAGATGCTCTTATTTTTACTTGGTTTTGCTTTATTATCCCACAGACATAGGGTAGGTACAGGACACGGCCTGTTGCAGTTCTGTTGTTGTTTAGACAAAGATGCCTCCGTGTTTCTCCAACACTGAAGTTGTCCTATACAACTCTGAAAACGAAAAAACATTAAGGGCTGTTTATGTGATTCCTGAGTAATTCAAAAAGATAGAGCTCTCTGCCCAGCAACTTGGAGTAGATTTGTATTCCTTTTGCTTTATTTGGGCTTTATAGTATCAGTTTTTAAGAATAAGTTAAATAAAAAGCCTGTTCTGTTTGCTTTTAGACACATGGTCAGAGTGTCTAAGAGCAAACTTAGAATCAAAAGCAGACTTAACAGTCGGATCCCATCTGCAAAGTATTTTAGCTATTGCCATGTTTCATTCCAGTCTAAACAATTACATAATTTTATTAATATCTATGGACTTGCTTGGCAGTCCTGGCAATATAATATAATGGGAATAAATTGTTTATTATTGGGTTTTGAAGTGGTGAGCTTTTTCTCATATATATATATATATATATATATATAAAAAATATCTCCCCAGCAATTCCACTCCAAGCTAGTTCCACCAC
>NW_008795194.1:10041964-10063560 GCF_000699145.1 Aptenodytes forsteri
TTTGTGGAATGCCTTCATTCCTCTTTTTATCCCTCTTCATTGAGTGTATAAATTATATCTCAGGTTGTACAATCCTTTTCTTGTGGTGAACTCATTTTAGTACATTTCTCTCATTGACTTCTGTCTTCTTCAGTTGTCTGAAACGAGAGACCACAGTTGGCATGTGTTTCTATCACACAAACTCCATGGACGAGATGCGGGCAAGAAGGAGTCTTCCTTAGCAGAAACTCATTCTATACAGAAGCTGGTTAACTTCTTAGCAGATGTAGTTAATGATGCTATTCATTTTAATTCTGTTTCAGAATAAATATGGTGTGGTTTAATTTGTGGCTGGCAGGTTTCTTCTTTTGTAAATCACATCTTCTGAGGCTATTTACATGAGATTTTCTTTTTTTTCCCCTCTCGTCATCTTTTTTTGGCTACAATCTGGAGGAAAAAATCTCCATCAAATAGATAATACTTCCCACACCAGCTTTGAAAGGCTAAATCAAAGAAGAGAAAAATTGAAAGCTCTGCGGGGCTGAAAACTATCAGAACCAGACAAGCCCTGGAAGTTCAGTGTCCTGCCTTGGAGGATACTTTCTTTGCATTCTGTAGTTGTGGATTTCTTGCACTACTTCTTTGGTGTGTTTCCTAAAGATTTATAATATGTGACTGTGGGTCTAGGAAGATAAATTGGTAATACGTCCAAACAACATTATAAAGCTGGTAATGTAAATTGGATTTCTTCGTTTAGTTTCTTTTTTTTTTAACTAGAAAAGGAAAAAGATTTCAAACACTTACGTTTGATTCAGAGAGCATTATATATCTAGTAGAGATATTGTAGCTGAATTTCTTTTCGTATGGTGGAGAGAAGAGTGTGCCAGATTATTTTATGTTTCACAGAAAATGTCGTTACATCAATGTTATGCATTTCATCTCAAATTTCTGCCAGATATGTGCCAAAATATTGTAACAAAGCAACTTAATAAACATACCCTTCCAATATTAAAAAGTGAAATCAACCTTTGATGCTCTTGTGTGAATGTACCAAAACATCATATTTAGTGCTATTAACCAATTTATGCTCCGAGAAAACTGTACTCATTTTGTTCAGTCTACAAGTGTGAACGTTAAAAATAATCCTTACCAATTCATGAAATTTGCCATTTTGGGGGCAAGTTACAGAGCCTGAGCAATATACGATGCAATCAGTGTAAAGAGAATTTCTATTCTTGTGCAATATGTGACAGTCAGAAGATTTCAAAATTTTGTAGACCTTGCAAATTAATGTGCAAATGTTTTAATCGGGAGCATGCAAACCCGCCTGTCTGTTGGGCATCGCAAGATCACAGATTCTGAACAGGGTGATTTTTGTGATTGATTATCCATTTTTGAAGTGAGTTGAAAAACAAGCATGCAAGTTAGAAATGTCAGCAAAGCATTCCTCTGAAACTCAGAAGAATAAAAGGAGTTGCGTTTGCAGAATTAGCTCTTTTCTAGTGCATCTTGAAACGATTGGATTGGCCTTGAAATGTTTTTTTTCTAAGAAGATAAACTCATTTTGTTTATGTCTTGTCTGTACCGTTAAAAATCAGTTTTAGGCATTAGAGTAGAGCAAATTTCTGTGGAGAGATTTCTGTCAAGAAAAGGAAATAATTGTGGTTAATATGTGGTATGTGCTGGCACAGGCTGACTTGTTATTAGCAGCCAATGTATTTGAAAGGTTTTCCGTTAGCATGTGATGCTCCTTTAATGCAGTCGTTAGGCCTCACACTAATGACTTTCACAGGTAATAGCAATAACATTTTTTGTGATCCAGTTTCTTTCATGAATGCATTATGAAATAGTTTCAAAGTTCCAGTAGTACTGCATTTTTGGCATACCGGCATCATTTTGAAGTGGTATGTTAGGTACGTTATTCATAACGAAAATGCCTGTAAAACCTGTACGCATATCTATTGAGTAGAGTGGGATTCTCGTGAAAATCCTAACTACAAACCTGAAATAAAAGAGAAAACCTCGCTGGAGAGAAATGGCAATATAATTACTTTCTGCTGTCCACAGAGGTGCTAAATGGCAGTTGTTAGATTCAGAGTTACTTCAAGGTGTAATTTAAAAAAAAGAAGGAATTGTTTAAAAAAAAAACCCAACTAAAGTTGGATGAGGTCAGAAAATAAACAAGTTCTTGTTAATGATTTACACTGGAAGGAACCAAGAGGTGAAAAAGTCATTTTTGTCAAATCAGCTTTCAATGGAGAGAGAATGGCAAACGATAAGCATGCGATATAACGAGTGTTGTCAAGATGATGGGAGAGTCTGTCCGGCCACATGGGAAAGGGATGCTGCTGCGTTCGTGTTTGGGATCGTGGTTTGCCGTGGGATGCTGGGGCAGGGCAGGGAGGCACCGCCAGCTGCAAAGTGCAAAATCCTCAAAAGAGGGGGGGTTAAGGAGCGTGATAAAAATGTTGCAGTTGAATCTTTCAATGTTGTTCGTTTAAAGATAACTCCTCCATGATAGCTGGAGTTTGAATGTGGCCTTTCAGGCTGACCTGCCGCTCTGCTGCTCTATGCCTGCAACAGAGTCCTGTATATTGATTCTGAAGCAGCCGAGTGTAACAGGTTTTTGGTTATTAATTTGTACTGCTGGTGCCTAGATGCTGTGCAGTAGGACAACTCCATGCCTTTAGTAGTTGTGCAATACTTTTTTTTTCTGAATTCAGGTATTTTCAGATAGGCAATTACCTTTTCTTTAGATTCATGTGTGCTGCTTGGGGCGGGGGGGGTTGGAGGAGGGGCTGATTTTTTTATTTTTTCTTTTTCTCTCTCCCAGAATGACAGAAGAAATACAGAATAATTTTATTTTTACAGCAAATGGTATTCAGTTACACTCCTAAAGCCTAAGGGAAAAGAGAAAATCAAATGTTTTGGGAACTGGCAATTCTGGTTTCAACAACAGCTTCCTTTGTCTTGTTTTCATATATGTTGTTTGGGGTTTTTTTTCATGGAGCATAGTTCACTTTCCTCCTTTGTATACAGATTTCTCTGGTAATTACGAGAGCCTGTCTGTTTGAATTTATCACATTTTTGGCAACCAATGTTCATCTGCAGACACCATTTCTGTAAAGAAATGGCATACGTGAAGCTTGAGGAGGGAACTAAGGCTCTTTTGCTTCTGAGCAAGCTTCTGAGCCCAGACCCAGATGCTGCATAGAGCAGGACAAGCGTCTCCATCAGCGTGGGGACGCTGCTCCCCATAGCCACTAATTGCTGTGTTACTGGCTTGGTTGTATTTCCTCTTTAATGTAAATGATAGCATATACTAATAGCAGACGCTCGGTGGTCCAGCTATCAAACCCCATTACCCCAAAAGCATCCTTCTCCCCCACACCTTTCCCTTTTCTTCACCCCAGGCTTTGTTCATGGGGCTAAAAACACTGTTTATAACAGAAGCAAAAAAAAATCTGTTATAAATATAAGGGGAAAATAGCAATTGCTCAGGGTACCAAGAGAAACTTGTGCAGAGCTGTGCCACGATGGGTACCTCTGTCTCCTCTCTGACTGCCAGGCATCACCAGGGAGAGGGAGAGGGAGAGGCTCCCTGCCCTCCCCCAGGTACCTAATTAGAGCTTCAGTCTCCCGCCTGGTGCCAAGCATTCATATTGCTGTGTGAAGTCTGGGCAGAGTTCTGCTTGCAAGGCATCCCAGGATGCAGTATATGTAAAGAGCAGGGATACCTCTGCCATAGCTCATTTCATCTTGTTCCTTCTTTAATTTCAATTCAATTTCAATTTTGGAATTCATTAGGAAAAAAAAAAGAAATCACCGTAGGTTTTCCAGTAGCTTTCTGTCACAGCAAGAGAAATGAGCAAAATCACAAGTGTAATAGCTTGGTGCTCTGACTACCTAACCCTTTCTTTCCTCTGCTCTGGTTATGAAATAAATAGCCCAGCAGGTAAGAGAGAGGTTTGGGATTGTTTGATTTCTTTTTCTTTTTTAAAAGCTGTTTTCCTCCATGTCTTATTACGATCTGCTGTGTCACATTACTCTTGATCTGCTTAGAAAAAGAGTTGGAGGTATCCTTAGAAAAAAGAAACCATTCAAGTTATTTTTCAACATTTTAATTTTATTTATGTATTTCATGCAAAATTCTGCTGTCTCAGGATGTTGGTTGTGTTGTTCTTGCCAGTTCGAATACATGGCTAGACGACAGGAACTACTAAAACAGTAGAAGACCCAAGATGCATCCTGAAGTTCTGCGAGCAGATTACATTTAATTTTTGAAATGCATGTTACTGCAGCCATCGTGTTAATTTTCTTAAATTTATGTGAAGGTTTGCAAACTCTGTTTTTTTCCCAGGGAGATGCTGTTCAGTGAAGCTGAGTGAGGCTGCCAGTTAAGTAAAACCAATCTGTTGACAACTGCTAATGGGTGGAAACAACTCTGGCAGTAGTTATTAAGGTTGGAGTGACCTGAGGCTTGTCTTCCTCTGATAACCATTTATAAACAAATAACTTTTTTTTCTGATGTCCTTAGCAGCTCTCATTTCTAACAGTTCAGAAAGCAGAGTGAATTAGGCTTAGAAAATGTAAACATGGATCATCCCCAGCTGTGTTGTGTTATGTGTAGTTAGAAACATAGAGGGTGTTGATTTGAAGGCAGACTAAGTGGCTGTGAAATTATAATGAGATGTCCAAAGTGTCACTTTGGTTAAAGAAATTGGTTTTGGTTAATGTTGTGTGCTTCCTTAGACACAGAAGGTAAACTAGAGGCATTTTACTGACGTTAATAATTTTTAAGGGCATTGTGTTAGGTAGAGATAGGGGTAATAAAACTAATGGAAATACCATTGGAAGCTGTAGCAGAGCTTCCTTTAATTTTGGCTACCCCAAAATTTCCATCAGTAACAGCTTCAAGTGTGAAAACTGCTTCCAAAACTGTTCAAGCTAGTTCTGAAATAGAGCAAGGAAGAATTTCTTTTTGCCCATGAAAACCGTGCTTTTTTGACATAGCAGTAACCCATAACAGGGTTTTACCTTTTTTTTCCTTCTCTTTGCCTGTGAAAGATTACCCCAATTTTTGCCAAGTTCTTAAACCTCTAAAGAGGTGCCTTTCTGGGAGGGAGTACACAGGCTGCTCAAAGCAAATATTGGGACTGTTTGGATAAGGTAGGAGATAGGGGGTGGGAATCTGCCTGGAGAAAAAGACTCGGACAGAACACAAGCCTGTGCCTGCTACCAGGTTTGCAGCCACGCCAGGCAGTCTTGACTTTACCTTGACTCATGGGAGGCTGCGGATGTATATACAGAGTTAAACCTGGGAAAAATCCCATTCTGAAGTGTCCTGGCCTCTTTCCTTCAGCTCTCTGTAAGACACAGCCTCGCTGAGTTGCTTTTCTGGCCCCTGAATCAAGCCAAAGAGAACCGGCACCCCGTCAGGCTCCAGTCTCCCTTCCTCCGCTTGGCAGAAGTCACCTTCGTGCCTGGATTATGAAAATGCATTTTCAGTGTAACTGTTAGAGGGAGGAAATGCCAGGCGAAGTTTGGGACAGTACTGTTAGCTGGAATATCAATCAGCTCACATCAGGAAACCATTCGTGAGAACGGTGTTATTTTTTAGGGAAATACCGCAAAGCAGCTGCACACCTTCTAATGAAAATACTCGTATTTAGTCTTTTTAAAAGCTGCCTGCATTAGGGTTTCAGTGCAGGAAAGATTTCCATATCAGATGAGCGCAAGCAAGGAATTTGGGGGTAGAGTATCTATTCTCTAACATTTAATGTGGAGGCTTTTAGAAACGGCACACCTTTTGATGTGAACTCTTGACTTTTCTAGTTGGCCTCTTACACGTGAAATGCTTTGTAGCTAATTAAAAAAATTCTCCCGTGAAGAACATCAGTAACATCTGACTACTTATATGCTACATTTTCCTCAATTAGAGCCTGTCAGAGCTGCAAGGTCACACGGCCATCTTCTCGCTTAGAAATCCCTGCTAACTATTTAACCTTGATCTTCACTTTGCAGTGCTCCCGCGAGCGTGTGACTTGTGATGGAATAACTTAGCATGCTGAATCCGTAGTCATCACTGCAACTGGCAAAGAGGGGACGTGGTTATTTATAAAGCCTTAGGCCATCACACAGTTTTAATAGACATTTGTTTCCATTCAGGTACTAAAAATATTTATCTCAGCTGCAATGTCATCTGATTTTTGGAAAATGATAAGAAAAGCTGCCTTTTAGAAATACCTTTAATTATTTAAGACATCTAATTCTGTTTCCTACATAGGTACAAGCTCTAATTAGTTACCTCTTACTTACACATTTTTTGGCACTTGCTTTTTTCTGATCTGATAAAAGATCACCAGAATAAAATTTTGCCATTGTTTGGAGGAAAAAGTGCAAATTTTGAGCATATTTTTCTGAGTCGCTTTCTATGTACAGGATAGTGAAACAGCCATGTAAGGCATCCGCTTCATCGCTGATCTTTTAGTGTCTGCAACATTAGGCTTGAATTATACTGCATTGTATCACTTTGAATTTTTTTTTGTTTGTTTGTATGCTTTATGAAGGAGTTTAAATTGTACTTAAATGAGAGTATATTTTGTAAACTTCTGCCTTCCTAGAATGTCGGCTCCTTTAGCTTTATTCTCTCCATTTTGTTGGATGTGTCTATGTTTAGTTATTCCATGTAAAATAAACTTGTTAGTTGTATAAAATTTGTCTGCTATGGTGCACTGTAGCCAAGCTTCTTTTCCTCGGAACATAGGAGGCAAGTGCTGAAGGAAGCAGGAGTGATGCAGTGAACTTCAGACAGGTTCTGAATAGGAAACCTGAACCATTGAAATGGTGTTAGAAGGCAGGAGACAAATGCCTGTGTGCCTTTGCAGTCATCAAGGAAAAGACACACTGATAGTTGTTAAGGGGAAAAAAGAGGGGAAAAGGGTTTACAGTGGCAATAGTACTCCAGTAGTGTAGAGCAGCATGGCATGCTGCCCTTCAGATAATTTTCTTCGTATTGTTTTATATGCTGTTCCTTTGATAAGTAGTTTGTTTTTCAGATGTCACTGAGCATCTGCAGCCCTCCTTCAGGTGGAGGACTGTGTCTGTGTGTGGACACAATAATTGTAAAAATCAGACCTTTGGTATTTAAATGGGAAAGGGCAAATACAGCAACTGGGTGTTCTTTAACCTCACAGTCCGTATATTCAGTGAATTGCCATTTTGTAATTGAAGATTTTAACCTAGTTTCAGCCACTCTTTTGAAAAGGCCAGGATGCCAGAGCACCTTTGGACTTGCAGGTGAAGCCCTACTTTTACTGCCTTTTTCCTGTATGACTGAGGATGCCATCATTTCTGGAAACAACAGTTGACTGAATATCCAGATGACTTTTTCTGTGATGTTGTAAGTGACTACTTCTACCATATGGTGGAAACATTTCTTGAAAGAAGGACAGAGTTGGTGGAGTAAAAAGAAATGCTCCAACATCCCCATCCAGAACAGTACCTTGGCAGAGCATGACAGAAATAGGATGTTGTTCAAATTCTTTTATTTCCAAGAAGCTATTAATGTTGAGCATCGTAGACGAAGAGCCTCACCTGGTGTTTTACATCCTGCTGGGCTTTCCTTCTCTGCTGCTCATTCCTACTCTCCAACTCTTCTAAAGGAAGACCACGGAAGAGGCTGAAGCTGAACAGTATCTCACAGTGTCACTCCTGAATCATCCTCACTTTATCACCATCAAATCTGACATAGGCTAAACCTGAACTGAATGAATCTATCCAGAGGACTTCCAGTGTAAAAGGATAAAACATATGTCCAGTGAAGAGCTCTCTAGAGCCTATTACTAGTCAAAAACATTTTTTTCTTGCATTATAGTATTTTCCAGTCAATTCACCCATTATGTAGTGCACCCATTTTATGTGTGCATAATAGGAAACAATTAACTATTGGTGAAAATCCCAATAGCTCTTTGTAACCGAAATTTCAGATACGTCTCGTGGCAAACCTAAGCCATGGATCTGTTGAGAAAGGCTGAACTTTGCCATCCTCTTCGTAATGGGCTGTGGTGCAACAGAAATAGTTGCTGCAGCTTTCCAGTCCTGGAGAATACCTTGCTGGCACACTGTTCTGTGCTTAGGATGGAATTAGACTTATTAATACAATGATTTTATGAAGCAAGGATTCCTTGTCGTAGCCCTTGTTGGCCTACTGACACATTTAGAACTTCATTTTGCTCCTCTAATTTATAAAGGGCTAATATAATTTCGGTGCGTCTCTCCTTATGTATATGTATGATAAGGTCCTTTGGAATAGTTGCAAGCCACTACGCCAGCTTCATCTTCCCCTCTCTAAACAAACCCAGCTCCCTCCATTTGCTGATCATGTGCCTCATGCCCTTATTATTTTCTGGACCCTCTTCCCTTCTTCCTCATGCCTCTTGAACTGGGAGAGGCCTGAAAACGGTCATAGTGTGGCCCAAGTGGGGTGAGTCAGTGGGGATCGTCCTGTGATCTGCTGGCCGTGCTTCTCCTGATGTAGCCCAAAGCGTGGTTTGCTTTATTCACGCCGAGACCATGCTGGCAGCCTTGCTTTTGCCAGGGTCTGTTCCAAACATGCTGTGCCGTTGGGTTGCTTCTGTGTCTTCTTGAGTTGAAAAACATGTTTGCATGACTGCAGTACTACTTGGAGTGCTGAGAGCTCTAGAGCTACTATAATCTAAACTCATGATCATAAAAATGCTGTGTGTTTGTAGAAGAACCAAACCTTTCTTGTGGAATATTTCTATAAAACTATATGAATATAAGCAATGGTTAGCAAATTCATCTATTTGAAAAGACAGTATCTTAAACCATACATAAAAATCACCAGAATGGTCAAATACTCCTAATGTTAAATCTTCATTATTTTAACTCCTGATCTGGCTCAAACTCAGGTTTTTTCCTATCTCTACCATATATCATTGATCATTGTACGTGAGTCTGTGCTTCAGAAAATGACGTAACTGTGGCTTATAAAGAAGTACTTTTGCTAATGCAGTTTTTTGGCAGGGTGAACAGTATCCTTTCAGGATAAAACTTCTTTCTTTTGAGGTTTTCAGTTCTGGTGAGTGGAAAGATTGAAAACCTTTGGGAATTAAGCATATCTTTGTTTTATAGCTAGCAGGGCATGAAAATTACAAGCTGAGGGAAGGAGAAGGAGCAGTTTCTAAAACGGACCGTTGGCAAAACCTCCCTGAAAGAAGATTTTTTTAGAGTTGTAATTACTCTTTCATTAGCAGGTGTTACTTTGAACACTAGTGATATCAAGTAGTAATAAAGAGAAGTAAAAAGAAAATTTAAAGATTTTGAAAACATTTACAGTACGGTGAAGTATTTGGCCTAATTTGTATACTGCTAATAGCCACTATTAAGGAACACATTGGCAAAACCTCCCTGAAAGAAGATTTTGTTAGAGTTGTAATTTCTCTTTCATTAGCAGGTGTTACTTTGAACACTAGTGATATCAAGTAGTAATAAAGAGAAGTAAAAAGAAAATTTAAAGATTTTGAAAACATTTACAGTACGGTGAAGTATTTGGCCTAATTTGTATACTGCTAATAGCCACTATTAAGGAACACAGAGCTTTACAGTAGCTTTGGAGAGGAGTTGCAAAACATTAAACTTAAAAAAATTCCCTTTGATCCCTTCTACGTGTGTTTATGAACTACACAGTACCAGCCTCCAGAAGTTCCAACCTGGGCTTCTGCTGTCACACAGTAAGGGCAACCCCTACAGCCTGCTTACAATAATTTGTAATAGGTTTAAAGGTGAGCATGCAGTAATTAAGTCTCATTTTATTTCTTTGAAGATAACTAGGGTCTGTCTAGGTGTTCATAACTGATACTAAAGATTGTGTCTGGGACAGAAAGGGAGTATTTTCATTCCGTGATTTCAGATCATCAGGAGGTTGGAGGGAGGGGCTGACCTGGTATCTTTACAGTGACAGAAGATTTCTGCAGGGCTGACAAAGTAACACAGTTTCAACAGATAGCAATTTTCTTTACTGAAAAGTGGTTACTAGCCCAGGAACAAAATCTTCCCAGCCTTCGGGAAGCTTCAGGAACCTGTGTTTGGAAGAAGGAAGAGGTTTTCTCCAGCAGTTGGCATTTGAGTCAGTTTGGGAGGTTGGGGAGGCATGTGAATTTAGATATATCTGGTGTCTAGATGAACCCTGAAATACTTCCCTGGTGCTGTGACCTGTGTGAATGTGTTATTTGTGTTACCCTATATCTCAATATTCTCTTGTCTTCGGTGATGTGTCACAAGGATCAGCTGGATGTATTACAGAAATACGTCTGTCCAGGTTTTGTTAATATGAGGAATTGCTGAGCTGTTTCCATACCGTGTACCTTGTAGGGCTTCATTTACTCAGTAGTTCATCTCCCCATGTCTTTGTTTACTCAGTAGTTCATCTCCCCATGTCTTATTCTAGAGTTTTAAACCCTTGGTTAGGTCCTGCCAGCTTCTATTTAGAAAAAAAGGAGGAAGTTTGCAGTACATAGGTTATTTTTGCCGTTAACCCTAAGCCCAACACGAAACAGGAATGCTAAGTGGGCATGGAGGACTTCCACAGAGGTAGCCAGGAATATGGAATGGCCATAACACGCACGTACGTGATGTACATACAGGTCAGCTAGTAGCAACAGAGGAAGAAGAAAAACTCACAAACCAGACATTTTCTAGAGCAGGAAGGCAGTGATTAAAAGCGGCCCCATCGCCGTAGCAGACACAATCTCATCATTCCTCACTGACAGAGGATGGCTGTGCCCCTCCGTCGGTTCTTGTCTACCCCAGGCGCTGAGGCTGGATGTTTGCCCACTGCTGTCAGGACAGAGAGAGGACTCTGTTTGTGTATGAGCATGGCAACAGAGGACTAGACAATGACTCTGTTTTTTTCCATACCAAACCCTTCCTTGCAAACCAAAACTGGGTGCAGGAGTAGAATGGGAGGAGTGAAGATCTGGTAGAAATCTTCCGGCAGCCAGCCAGTGTCCCAGCTGGAGATGTCGTTTTGTTTCTCTCTCTTTCATGGGAGGTACCATTGAAAGGGCCCTCCTTAAAACTCTGCTAGGTCACCTGTGTTCTTCAATTGTCTAAGTGTTACACTAGGAATACGTGGTTTAATAAGTAACCAGAATTTTAAGCAGATTATACAGACAGTTGAAAAACACAAAAAAGCCCAAAGTCTCAAAATAGCTGTTTTCAATTTTCACTGCTTGAATAGAGTTTCAGAAGGATTTAACCTTTGTTCTTCGATCATGGCACAAAAGAATATATACATGCAAACGAGAAGGCTGAGGTAATGATTATATGCAAAGATGCTGCTAAGTATACAATTAAAAACTGCCCCGTGAGACACCCCCAAATTTTATATCCTAATTTTATTTTATACTGCCATTTAGGGGAGGGAAGAATTCACCTCTCCCACGCACTCTTTGCACCTGTTTTATATAATGGGCAGATTCAAAATCCATCTCTGTAGGAAGTCTGCTCCATATTATTCAGATAATATATGCAGTATTTGTTAACCTAAATTTTGCCCCCCTCAGATACTTCAGTCTAGACTAATTGGCTGCAGTACTTAGCATTTAAATTATCAAGCGATAGGGTCTGTGAAAATTGATCTCCCAACGTTTGATGGTATTTCTTTGTTTTCTGCTTCTTCACTGAGAAAATTGCAGCAATTGTTCTGCAAAGCTTGAAGTGAAGGAAATAAACATACACTTACGGTCACACTTACAAACATTGGGAATAGATTTTTATTTTAGGGCATTGTTATTTTATGTGATGGGATGCTGAAACCAGGAATTCTCTAACCTTAGAATTACAAAATATCACATTGTAACACACATCACATAAAGTTATATGCCAATGAAGTATGTAAAGATGAAAATATTGATGAACCAAGGCAATTCTACAGTAGTCCTTATAGTTTCTGTCCTGTCACCAATATTTTTGTTCTCCTACTCCTAACTTCTACGTTTTTTTTCCCTAACCCAACTTGATGTCTCTTTACATTTATACATCCTGCACAGTAGAGCCTTGATACCAGCTGAGACGTCTGCGGCAATGCAAAGACTAATAATAGAATTTCAGAATATAATACCAGAAACTCCGCAGATGGTGTTGCAATGAAATGCAACAGCCAGGTTTTTCTACTGACGAAGGTGGGAAATTTACTTTTGCTGGGGTTTTCTTCTTCCTAATCCACAAGTTGCTGCATTCTTTTGAAATAACTTCCCCTGTAAAACATATTTTTCCTATAGAATCTGACCAACGGAAAGCACTTGTGTGTGCTTGAGATACTGCAGACATCCATTGCTGTTCTTCCCAGGCAGGAGCATTTCTCAGAGCTATTAGCAATAACACCTGTAGTCCATGTGTTCCTGGCTTTTCCATCTCATATACCCATTTTCAGGAAAGGAAGGTAGGGCTGAGGAGTACCAGATGCACTTACTGATCAGCAGTGTCTAAGATTATGTCTAGATATCAGAGTGCTTCTGTGACCCTTGCTGTAGTTGCATAGGTTCCAATGATGAATGCATCTTAACAAAATGGCTATTTGCACTGATAACTCAGACAGGGAAATAAAAAATTTGCCTTCTGTAATTATGGCATTTAGCAGATACTCTACTGACTGTAGTCAGAGCAGGTTTCCGGGTGAGATTAGGTCTGAGCCATGAGCTTTGTATTTGGGAAGGGGATTCCTCCAAACATTTCGGAAGCTTTACAAGAAAAGCAAAGGGGCCAGCCGCCGAGCCAGGAGTCGCAGAAGAGGAGGACAGGCTATTGCACTATCTGCAGTTACCTGATAGGTAACTGAAATTATTGCTCTTCAAGTTGAAGCATCACCAAGGAGCCGTGGTACTGTATGTTACAAAACGTGGTTTTATTTCTAGCCCTTTAGAAATACTAAAGGGCTGAATAAATGTCTCCCTTTGTCAGTTCAATACTTCTAGTGTTTTGTGCCATAAGTTATATACTTGCATTTCATTAATGCTGCTGGCAATTAATCTAAGTGGAAGAGCTGCAGTCCATCATTGTTACGTCTCAGATGTGTGGTCAAAATGCTTTCGTGCTCCTTGTTTGCTATATTCTCATCTGGCACAAGATCGCTGTGCCTGCAGTACACTGTTGGCATTGGGTTGCCCCATAGTAACAAATGATTTGTTGCTGGATCATTTGAAATAACAGGCCGTCTTCTCACACAGCGCTGGATTTTCACGAACACGGTCTCTGTGAGGAGCCAGCTCTGTGCTGTCCCCGTAGCTTTCGCAGGGTGTGGGGGAAGCTGTGGGAGGGATGCGAGGACCGGCTGGGCACTGGGTGAGGAGGCAGGAGCCAAAGCAGGGCATCTTGGCGCTTGTCCCTCAAGGCTCTGGGTGCCCCGTAGTGTACACAGCACGTGGCTCGAGCTTTGTGGGCTCTGGAGGAAGCAGCCAGCTGCAGGACAAGCTTTAGTTTGTGAATACAGAAAATAGAAGGCAAAGGAGCGTGGGTGTTTCATGCACCGGCTAGCTGTAATTATGGATTTGGATTCCTGGCAGCATTGAATGCACTGGAAGAGCCAGGGCCAGATGGGCAGAGTCTCCTGATGTCTACCAGGAATTGTTTCAATGCATTTTCCCAATATCAATCACCAATTTGTGCAACTCTTTCTTTTTTCTAAATAGGAGCAAATATCGAACTCATTTGCCTCACACAGCATCTCTTCATTATTGTTAAAACAGTGGCACATGAACAGAAATTGGAATGACTCCTTAATTTATCTGGGACGACAACCGCTGTTTATTTCTTGGGGGAAGAGGGGGCGTTTTCCTCTGTAAACATTTCAGCTATCTCCCTAGATGTACTGCTTTTCTGGCTCACGTCTCTGTAGCATGTGAGCATCTTGCAAATGATAATATAATTACTGTTGTAATGGAGCTCAGGTGATAGGTAATGGAAAAATGCCATTATTCACAGCCAGAGAGCAAAATCCAAAGGAGAGGTGATATGACTTCTTAAGGTTGTACAGGATGTTCATGCAAGAAGAGGGTTTTGAACTAGCTTTGATAATTTTGTACCAGCCTTTTCTGGATCAGTTGTGAGAAGAAGGCTTAATCCTGTCCATTCTCAAGGACAGCTTTGCTATCCATTTCGGGATGCATTAGGAATGGCCTTCATTTAATTCAATTTTATTTATTGCATCTAAGGTTTGGGCACATGCTGTGGAAGGTAAGCTAGGGTGTAGACCACCAATATGTGAATGAACTGCCTGAGAACATGCTCTGCCCTATGAGAAATGTGAGTTTTCTTGTTCCGTCTGCGTTCTGGCTTCTGCCATGCCGTGCAACGTACTCAAGTGTTGCTGAACTCAATTCAATGCAACAAATCCTGTACTAATGTACATGCATTCACTCTTACACAGAAATACAGTTTTAATCACATTTTTAAACTCAAGCAGAAAAAATAATTTTTAGAGTATGTTATTTGTGGTTTTTATGGAAGATGGTTTTGCTTTTTTGTCATTACTGAAGACCTTTTTTTTTTACACAGCAGTGACTGTAAGAGAGTATTGACTGATGTTTTGGCAAAACTCTCAGTGAGCCACAGCAAATTAATTATTTCCTCTTTGTGAGTATTATGTACTGATACTCACTGCTATTGAACAGTTATTGTAGATCAGTGGGTAACAGAAGGATCGAGTATATATGTGAGCACTAGATAGATAATGGAGGATCTTCCTTGATGAAGGCTGCTTCTGTATTTAACTGTCACGTTGTCAACCTTCCTGATGTTGCTTGGAGTGCAATCCTTGCGGCAAGTAACCAGTGGCTTCAGTAGGTGGAGGTTTGACCCTGTGCCTTTTCCTTTTTGGTTTACTTTCCCGTGCTCCGGTGGTTATGTGAGAATCTCAACTCTCTCTCTCCCCCCTTTTAAGTAAATCAATAATCCTCAAGGTGCGGAGAAACTGTCACGTTGGCAACCTTCCTGATGTTGCTTGGAGTGCAATCCTTGCGGCAAGTAACCAGTGGCTTCAGTAGGTGGAGGTTTGACCCTGTGCCTTTTCCTTTTTGGTTTACTTTCCCGTGCTCCGGTGGTTATGTGAGAATCTCAACTCTCTCTCTCCCCCCTTTTAAGTAAATCAATAATCCTCAAGGTGCGGAGAAAATTTTGAAAATAGGACTTTGGCATACGCTAGAAGTTAAGAAGCAAGGGAGTAGGAACTTGAGCATGTTATATATCAATCTCATAATTTGGAGGTTGAAGCCAAGATTATTTTTTGATGCTGACAGTAGCAGTATTGCAGCACATAAAATAAAGTAATTGCTTTCTTATTACTGATGTTAGGGAAATTCTAAAAACTAAGTTTCTCAATAAAAATCCTCATTTGGCTTTGGCTATACTGCCTGTCCTTCTGATCCTGGCAGGGTGGCCAAGATAAACAGAGCTTGTGCTGTTGTGTGAATGACCCGTTTGTGGCTGAAAGAATTGGCAACACTATTATGAATCAATTTGCATGAAGGAATTACTGTGAACATCTAATTAATAGAATCCAGGCCATTTTAGTATTCAGAAATAGTATAGGAACAAAATATTTTCATTGTTTTCCGTTCCTGCCTGCCACTTGTAATTGTTTTTCACATGTTTTCGTACACAGTTTAAATCCTGGGAATAACTCAGGAATAATTCATTACACCTGTTCCACAGGATGCTTAATCTTTATGATTCAGAGAGACTGGCTATATGGTCGATGGCATAAATAACATGTTATTTCTCTTTTCGTGATCAAGTAATTGTTCTGCAACCTTATGGTCCATGATTGGAGAAACCATAGCCATCAGCTCAACTTTTGCTTTGCACAATCATTTGAATAGAATACTTTTCGATACAAACAGAAAATACTTTTCTATACAAACAGTGAATAGAAGTGTTGCAGAAATCAAAACAAAAATTCCTAAATTCTGTAAAAGATTTTCCTTAATACTATCTTGAGCAATCAGCACCAAACTCACTATTTTCTGAATGTTCCATAAGCCACCTTCTTTTCTGATGTGGGTCTGTAGGCTGGAATATCATTAATTGATGCAGCGAAGCTGATCAGATTAAAACATCAGACTCAGTCTAGCCTTCTGTGGCACTTCTCTTACGGTCTTGTTCGAGACTGGGCACAATATTCTAGTAATGTTGTCAGAAATGCCAGATAGAGGGAAATAATAATTTCCGTAAGCCTGCTGGCTACACTTGCTAATACAGCCCGTGTGCAGTCATCCTTCTTTGCCACAAGGGCATACAGCTGACTTGTGTTTCCCACTTCGGTTCACCAGAACCCTCAGGTCTTTTTTGGCAAAGCTGCTTCCTTGCCAGTTGGTCCCCACTCCATATATTTGCATAGGGTTATTCCATACGGGATGCAGGACTTCACACTTGTCATTACTGAACTTCAGGAGGCTCCTATCAGACCATTCCTCCAGCCTCTTGAGGTCCCTCTGCATAACAGCCCTGCCCTCCAGCATGTTGACCGCCAACTTGGTACCATCCACTAACTTGCTGAGGGCATACGCTGTCCCACTGTTCAGGTTATTCATGAAGACATTCAACAGTATTGGCCCCAATGTCAGTCCCTCAGAGACACTGCTAGAAACTGGACACTAGAGTTGGACTTTGTACCACTGGTCACCATCCTTTGAGTCAAGGATACAGTCAATTTTCCACTCTCCATGCACACTTTTCTAGTCCCTGTCTCACCAGTTTGGCCATGTGACTTAAAGAAAAGATCTGGCTCTCAAATAAGGGACTCTTAATCCTCTGCCCTTCTCCCAATGTCAGTCTCAGAGACACTGCTAGAAACTGGACACTAGTTGGACTTTGTACCACTGGTCACCATCCTTTGAGTCAAGGATACAGTCAATTTTCCACTCTCCATGCACACTTTTCTAGTCCCTGTCTCACCAGTTTGGCCATGTGACTTAAAGAAAAGATCTGGCTCTCAAATAAGGGACTCTTAATCCTCTGCCCTTCTCCTCCCAACCCCAAAACCTCCTCCAAACAGTAAGAAAAAGTCCTAGTTCAAGTTCATGAGAAAGACAACTCTAGAGAAAGAATTCCTTTTGTAGTCATGTTACATGCTTGATAATGGGTGCTCCAAATATGACATGTACACCATGGTCACCATACTGTCTGGTTGAGAGTCAGGTCCAGGATCTTCATCAGAGGCCCCAACTCTGCAGCTCAGGTATGTGGACACACTCACCCCAGTTTGATCTCCCTCTTCTTGGGTGAATACTGATTTACGTGTCATCTAGCAAATGGAGATTATTTTGGCAGTCATTAATCAGTAGATCTGATTCATCACTAACATGACCTCTTTGAGTTTCTGTGTCCATCCTGTTGATTACAGGGACAGGGCTCCTGTTGCCATCGCTCCTTCCCTTTAGCAGCTGTTCCCAGGGCTGAGGCTCATCACTAATCTCCTTTGCCGAAATGAATGGGCAGGATTGTGTCTAAAAGTAGGTGTGATTGCTCAACACCGGGGGGGAAAAGCTTTAAGACCAACACCCACGTGGGCACATTTAACGCTATATGCTAGAATGATGATCGTATGAACATTTTACGCAGCGTATGTGAATTACAAGTACTGAACAAGAAATTTTGGCCGAGGAGAGTTTAGGAAGAAACAAGTAATGTGAGTGTTTTCTTTCAGTCTGTTAAAAAAGTATTGCCTATGATTACCTTTATCTGCTTACGTTTTATTTCTTCTGGTCACTTTGACTCCCCTTCTCCACTTTCTTTCCATTATTCTTTACATTACTTCTGCCATCAGGTTGTACTAGTCCTGTTAGGAACAGGGTGTGTGTTTTTAAATACAGATTATTTGGTTAATGTATGGGTGAAGGGGTTGCAGCTGTTCGCCATTTAGGTATTCGAACCATGGAGATAGTCTGAGGGCAGGTATCTACATTTCTTGTTAATAGTCTACTCAAAACCATGTTTAGGATAACATGAAAACTTTGGTTGAATCATAATGGACTGCAGATCAGGGCTTGCTGGAGCCATGTCGGTCAATTCTAGCAAAATGAAAATGCTGCTGTAGTTTATGATATCAAATTGTTCTTGCTTACTATGGTAACTTGGTAACTGTGGCAGAGCTCAAGTTTATAATAGAGGAAAAGCTCTCTGGAATGTTAACAGTCAGAAATAGATACCTCTGGACACTTGGACGTGCCTGTAATTACCCGAATTGTGTTTCATGCTTCAAGAAAGTAACTCCCTGGGTGTGTCGCTTCGGGATTTAACTGAAAGGTTCAAGGAGAGACATCTGATATTTTTTCTTTTTTTTTATATAAAATGCAGTGTGTAAAATTTAAGCATCAAACATTGAAACAGTGAAATTTCTTCAAAAAATACATTCAGATTGTCAACCTAACAGCAAAGAATTTACAGGAAGATTAAAGTTGGGTAGGCATGAAGAGCTTTTAGATTCACAATCCATTGGAAAGTGTTTTATTTGAAAGAAAAGGAAAAAATAAGCAAAAAAAAAGTGTGTTTTTAAAGACAACGTATTTGAATGCAGTGGAATATAGACAAATATAGACCAGCCTGTAAATTAGACCAATGTGGCTGCTTTTCCCTCAGACGGAGCTGGAGCACTGGTCCAGGCTGCTGAGGTGGAGTTTCCCGGTAGGAGTACACAAGTGGTGCCCCAAACACATGATATAGGGAAAAAGAAGCTGTGTTTGGGAAGACTGTCATAAATAGTTTTCATTAGTACCTACAGGCTTCAGTCATCTCTGTATGTATTGAAGAGCACAAGTATGTTAAGTATTTAATAAATACATTTTAGCAGTTGGAGAGATGGGTTTGGACATGCAGCATTTCAACGCAAACCAAACAAAGCTCCCGAAGAATCCTGTGCATGCTTCATCCTTAAATCTAAGCACCGTTCTCTTTGAGTCAAATAATTACAGTTTCCTTGGTGATCTTCGCATGTCGAGCACTGAAGATTTAACTTTTTGTTAATCCTTTTCTATTTTAAAGAAAGTATTCTTAACAAGAATCAACAGTGCATGCCAAAGGCATGTTATTAAATAATGGGTGGTCCAAGTGTAGGCTTCTGAGTTAGGGTATCCAGAGCATGCTTAAACAGGCACTTACTGTACTTACTATATTTACTTACAGATATTAGAAGTTACTAGAAATTCTGTGTTCCCATTTTATTATTAAAATAAGGAAAATTTCCATATACTGGTCTGTGAGAATGTGACTGATTTTCAAAGTTAGGAATCTGCAGATACTTGCATATACCTAAAAAGTGAAAATAGCGGAGCTAAAAATTCGTATATGTGTATGTAATTTCTAAACCCCATGTCTTTTGTTTATTAAGTTTTAGTCTTTATAGAATTGCTACTTATGAATTCTGATTTTTTTCTATTTATCTGCAAGTAGACTTGAGTCCTCAGCTATTCATGTGTGACTCTATTCTCTTTAAACCCCAGGAACACCATAGTAATCCTATTAAAAACCCTTAGTGCTGTGTATATGTCCCAGTGCAACTGGAGGGATATTCTGTGCAGGTAATACTGTTCTTGACATAAGATGGAGAGGAACAAGTTGAGTTTGAGTCCAGGCAGAGCCCCAGGTTCTGCCTATTGGGTGAAAATACGTTTTATTTTGCAAAGGAAGCGACTGTAATATGGTAGTGTTTGAAATCCTTCAAGTACAAATCCAATAATGCTAATCTTATAAAGTACTTTTTTAGTGCAGATACTCCTTTACTTTCACTGTGTTGTTTATCTTTATCCCTGGCAAAAAAAATGTGGCCAGAAACTGAGTTAATCAAGCTGTCGGCAGTGACATGTACATGAAGAGTACGCAAAGAGGAAGAAAGGTACATGAAAATGGAAAGTGGGACAGAAATAAGTTTGCCCTCCCGACATGACAAGACATGCTATCTGGACTGAAGGGCTTGCAATCTAAATTTAGGTAATGAGAAGCAGCAGTCGAGAGAGGAGGAAAAGAGAGGGCAACGATGCAAAAGTCATGCAGTGTGTTCATCCACGTAAGCGTATGCTCACACCTCCATGGGGTATGAAGGTGTGGACTCTGAAGATAAGTTGCAGTCATGATGCTTTTTTGAAATATTTTCCCTTAAATACAAGGAATTTGGAGTGAGGTTTAGAGCCAGAGCAAGGGAAAGGGAGGCGGAAGGCCCAAGGATCGGAGGTGGTAGAGCAGATGGGTGAAGGCCAGGAAGGGTTGTCTCTGTTGTCTCCAGGGAAGCTGAAGCTCCCTGCCGGAGAGGCCAGCTGCAGACGTGGCTGGAGGGCCGGGGAATGGGCAGAGCTGGGGGGTCCGGCTTGCTGTGTGGCCGCCCTTCGTGGGAGAGACTGGAGAACCGGGCAGGCCAGGCAGGCCCTGCACCTGCCTTGCGCTCTGCCCACAGGATTTCTTGTTTTCATCATCCTCACTACTGGGGAGGCCACCTGAAACACTGGATAGAATGAAACATGGGGCCTTCTTGTATGGATGCTCATCACATCAAAGCAGAGTGTCAGAAGGAGAAATCAGAGCTGATCTGATTTTGTCATCACATGCAGTACTGGGATGCATGCCAAAACGGACCATAAATACGGTTACATTTGTGTTCCAATATGCTAAAAGCAGAAATACTTTTAATGGACTTGAGGAATCTGTAGGATACTCCAAGTCCGAAGAAATTTGATCACATAAATTTAGTTTGAAGGCGACTCTGTTGTGTTGTGGCTCTGCCCTGGGTGGGGAGGGGGAAGATGCAGAGACCTCCTGCATTTGTTTTTTCCCCCTACCTTTCTTCCTCTGCCACACTGGACATCTAGATGCTGTATCCCAAAGCAACCACCCCCCCACCCCCCTGGCTGATTTTTCAACCACTTCAGAGCCCAGACACCGGCTGTTCCCCACTTCCTTCCTTTAGACAGAGCTGGTGAGGAGGTTTCTGCTAGGAACTGGGACTGGGCAAGTAGTGGAAAAGATGCTGATCGTAGTTTAATTTTGTGAAGCTCATACTAAGAGGTGACATATAATTAAGTCACCATTGTCTCGCATAAAATATGTTGGTCCTTAATGGAAACATAGTTAAGTATAACAGGATTTCTTTTGTTAAGTATTCTGCATATTTATGTGGCCTTGCAAAGACAATAAAAACTGCTAGACATTTTCCCCATCCTGTGAAGTAAGGCTCTCTTAGTTATCTACCCTCAGATCGTCTGTATCACAGGACTTATTTTACTTTTTTTCTGTCAGCCAAACATAATTCAGCTTTTAGCACTGTCTTGCAGTCGGAATAGCTCCTCTCTCCTATTTCCTCTCTCTTTACTAAGCCATCAGACGGCAGCAACTCCATCATTAATTATTGGAGATGGAGGACCAAGTTTACTTTAATATCTTCTTTGAAGCTCACCCAAGAGGAATGGAGTAAAGGCCGGGGCAGCTCCACGGGTGGCACTTGCTGCCCCAAGGTCCAGAGCCAGCTCCCTGCATGCAGCCAGCGACGCCAGTCGCATGCTTGCGTGGCTCTTGGCTGCAGAAGGGAGGCTGGCTAGCAGGTCCCTTTTGAA